>NC_092046.1:29441615-29741615 GCF_003086295.3 Arachis hypogaea
TGATATCGGTAAGCAAAGTTTTCATGATCCCAGTTACGCCATTTGTCGTCAGACAATCTCTAGTTAGCTTATCTTGTAAAAAATAAAATAGAGTTTCTAGTACTTCTTTCAACACATACATTTATTCATTTTTACTTGTTCATAATCAAAAACACTCGGGGATTTCCAGGTATCGGCACAAGAAATGTTAGTCGGATTCAAGCTCAAGTAAGCAAAAGTGTCAGTGGACCATCCATCTACTTGCAGTCGACACGAATTGCCCTATACAATGATCTATACAAGTGTGCAAGGCATGCCGATCCCCAACTAAACTGTATGATCCCAACGAAGTTACAGAGCAAAGGCAGAAATTTCTAGCGCTCCACTGCACCCAACTTGTCTCCAAACAGAATTGTCCCAAATAACAATATTATGTGACACTTTACGTACCTCAGAATGTGAATATTATCAGTTAAGACTATGCGATCTTTCAAACCACAAAACCACGTCAATTTTATAAAGCTTCCTCTATAGTCCGCCTTTCTTGGTGCAACCCAAACTGGTGCAAGCAGTCGGCCTCTAAGGCCTCAAAACTACTCATGGTCGGTCCTGTAACCGGATGACCATTTGTCGGCAGACCAAGAATTACCGCCACATACTGCAATGTCATAGCACACTCACCAAGCGGAAAATGAAATGTATGAGTCTTAGGCCGCCATTTCTCAATTAGAGCATTAATCATTGCTGACTGACATTGGATGAATCCAACCTGGGAAACATGATAAAAATCAATTTTCCATAAATGCCCCTCAACAATTTGGTTGTACGGATCTGGTGGCATTTAAGTGGTCACATATCAACATCCGTAAACCCTATAATTTCACATTTTTGTTATAACTACCAGTATAATATAATTATATTAACAATAACATAATTATGCTCACATGTCCATTATAACTACAAGTATAATTGTATTTCAAAGTTCAAACATACTAAATCTGTTATACAAAACTCCTAGATTCATATTTATTAGCTTATAACAAAAATTAATTAACCTTAACTAATAACTAGAATAATTTCAATAATCATAATATATATATATATATATATATATATATATATATATATATATATATATATATATATATATATATATTCTTCTTTACATAACCTCTAACATTATTATTATTATTATTATTATTATTATTATTATTATTATTATTATTATTATTATTATTATTATTATTATTATTCATAAAATAATATATTAAATTTATATTTTAAGTTTTGTGTTTACTAATTTATTGTCTAAATTATACTAAATTATGTTAAATTCAATTATTAATAATCATAAATAATTTATTAAATTTATATTTTTTTACTTAACTTAAACTACCTTAAATTCATATTTCTATTTCTAATACAATACAATTAAAACAAAAATATGTTAATTAAAATTTCATTCCAACACATAATAATAATAATAATAATAATAATAATAATAATAATAATAATAATAATATGGGATAAGTATGATTTTGGTCCCCAACGTAGGGGCTGAAAATTTTTTTCGTCCCTCGCCTTTTTTTCGCTCCAAAATGGTCCCCAAAGTTTCAGTTTTTTTTAAAATGGTCATTCGGACCAAAATGCCCCTATCCCTTCTTCCCCAAAATCATGCCACCACCACCACCACCAGAACGAACCAGAACCACCACCCCCCACCCACTGTCACTCCATCACCATCTCCATCACACCAACGAAAACTCAGAAAATCAACATCATCATCGTCATCCTCATCAGAATTCAAACTCATATCCAGATTCAAACTCAGACAAACAAAAACTCAACCCAAAAAATCATCATAAAAAATCCAGAACTCAACTCAGATAAACAAAAACTCAGATCCAGAAATTTCACAAAAAAATTCAATTAACAGAATTCACAGAAGAAGAAGAAGCGGTGGGTGGCAGTGGGTGCGGCGGCGGGAAGAAGAAGAAGAAGAAAAAAAAGTGGGGGCGGCGGTGGGTGTGGCGGCGGAAGAAGAAGAAGAAGAAGAAGAAGAAGAAGAAGAAGTAGGGGCGGCGGTGGGTGTGGCGGCGGGAGAAGGAGAAGAAGAAGAAGAAGAAGAAGAAGAAGTGGGGGCGGCGGTGGGTGTGGCGGCGGGAGGAAGAGGAAGAAGAAGAAGAAGAAGGCGGTGTGGCGGCGGGCGGGGGCGGCGGCGGTGCAGCGGCGGCGGCGGTGCAGCGGCATGGGTCTCCCCCCCCTCCCCCCCTTTTCTCCCCCCCTTCTCTCCCCACCCACCCCCGCTTCTGTATCCCCCTTTCTTTCTTTTTTTTTTCTTTTTTTATTTATTTATTTTATATTTATTTTATTTTATAATTTTTTTAATAAAGGGTATTTTGGTAATAAAAAAAATATATTTGGTAAAAAGGACGATTTTAAAAAAAACTGAAACTTTGGGGACCATTTTGGAGCAAAAAAAAGGCGAGGGACGAAAAAAATTTTCAGCCCCTACGTTAGGGACCAAAATCATACTTAACCCTAATAATATCTACAGATTTTATAAATTGATTTCATTCCAAAACATATAATCAATAATCATAAATTTCATTCCAAAGCAAAACATCATATTATTAATCAAAATTATTCACAGATTTTATAAACTAACTAATTCTACTTTATTCGCTATTTCTAACACTTAACAATAATAATATCATATATACATATTTAATTTCTAATTAGTGCTACTATAATATTGCTACTAAAATCTAATATTATTACTATTATTTTTATTAAATCAAAATATTAGGTAATAAAATGTTACATAATTTAGATACCCAAGATAATAAATAATGTGAAGTTCGGACTGATTCACTTTTTAATTTTTGATCTTCTTGGCATTGTATTTAAAATTATTTTTTTCTGCTGCTTTAATTTATAGTCCGACAATGATTGAAAATAAAGATGGTTGTGGGGTTGGAGAACAAACAGAAAAGAATAGTGTATGCGAGTGAAAATGATGACTGCTGAGAGGAGGTGACATTCGAACAGGGTATAGGAAGCAACGAAGCCAACCAGAAACCCATTGCTTGCGCGCCATGTGGACGTTAGTATACAAATTGGACAGTCTGATTTGTATATCGTCTGATTACTGTAATTGGACCGTCTAATTATACTCTTCCAATTGGACCTTCTGATTTATTTGGCGCAGCCATCACAGCCTGATAAAACATTATATACCTCCATAACCATGCTGTATATCAATCCTCATTCCATATCAAAATTAAAAAACTCAGGCAGCTGTCTGACTGGCCAAGAACATCTTTTTTTTAATACGTATATCATTTAATTTCAAGTCCTTCCATTTCTGGTTGAATCACTATGGATTTTCCGTTTCATTAGTCTAATAGAATTAAAATTCTTTGCATTGTACCATGCGATGATGAGAGAATGATGTAGATCTGGATGATATGTATATGATGATGATTGGGGGCGACATGATATATATCAAGTGCACATGGATGCTTTAAAACCATCTCATGATCACCTTGGTAGTTTATAAATTTATTTATATATTTCCTTGATTTTTTCAACTACTTGAGGATTTGATTTTATAGTTCGAAGTGCAATATATATTTTATACTTGTACCATATATTTGTTTAGCTATCTGATCTGTTTTTAACGTATATCATTCAGACATATAATATGTGAACCAATATATTCAGGGTCATTTCAACACAATTATATTATAATAACTATAATATTTTAAAAAATATTATTAAAATTAAAATAATATTTTTTATTATTATATAATATTTTATTAAAAATATTACTTAAAAAATAATATTACTAAAAATATAAAAAAATGTAATTTTAATTCTAACAATTATTACCGTAGACACTATAAATATAATCATATACTAAAATCATATATATAATATGCATGAGTATGTTTATAGTAATTATGGTAATAATATAAGTATTGTTAAAATTAAAATGACATTTTTTTCATATTTTAGTAACACTTTTTTTTAATAACATTTTTAAAAAAATTATTATTAAATAATAAAAAAATATTACTTTAATTAACATTATTTTTTAAAACACTATAATCACCAAAATATAAACATACTAAAATAGTCCTCAATATATATATATATATATATATATATATATATATATATATATATATATATAATTATTTTTATATTTTTATCTATTAATTTATATTTTTAAAATAATTAATTTTATAATATAATATTAGAATTTAACTATCCCAAAAAAATAATTTAAGCACCATATATACAAACAAAAGAAACAGGAAAAAAAATGCAAAATTAACGTAAAAAAAAGAGTCTTGTATATATAAAGTAAATGTATTAGAAATATAATTATTTATATATTTATTTTTATGTATTCTTTTAAATTTTTAAGATAAATAATTTTATAATAAAGTGTATGAAAAAATCATGCTAAGTATTCATTAAAATCAGTCGTCAAAATCAGTCATTAGTATAAAATATATATTAAAGAGTAAAGTATCGTTTTTGTTTCTAACGTTTGGGATAAGTTCTATTTGTGTCCTTAACGTTTTAATCGTCCTATTTGTATCCCTAACGTTTATAAAAGTGATTTAATATTATCCTGCCATCAATTATATTAACAAATCAGATTGTATTTTTCAATTATTCTCATTTGGATGTATTCATTCTCAATTAGATCTCACTTAGATGTATTCGATTTTAATATTATATCCACTATTTGTGTTTAGGTTCAATTATGTCCCTAAAAAAGTGAATTATATAAATGTTGTAGGGATTAGTTTCAACTTTTGATGAGCTATTTTTCGGAGTGGATCATCGGTTCTATCTCAAACATTTGTATTCTAATTTTAAGAAGAGATTTTTAAAACTCAAACTAAAGCTCATGATGTATAATTGATGGTATGATAACATTATTGAATTACTTTTACAAATGTTAGGAATACAAATAGAACGATTTAAATGTTAGGGATACAAATAAAATTTATCCCAAATGTTAGGGGCAAAAACGATACTTTACTCTATATTAAAGTATAAAATATAAATTTAAAATAAGTTAAAGAAGTATTAGGTACACAAATATATAGTGATTAAGTTTGAGGATTGATTTTAGTATATATATATATATATATAATTTTGAAAAAATATCATTCTTTTTATTTATTTTTTTGGAGAGACACAACCAGGGTATACCTTATGGGAATTTTTATTTAAATATATATTTTTTTAGTTTTGTTTACTGAAATTAATTTTAAAAATTATTATAAAAATACATAGAATTATTTATCTCGTTTGTAGTGTAAACTATCTTATTTATAATGTAAATTAGATATGTAACCCCCGATCAGTAACAAAATGTAACACTTTGCATACTATCGGAGTGTCTCCGGATCATCCATCTGTGGCGTATGGCAGACACAGTCTCGCAGCCATGTAAGCTTCAGCGAGAACAACTCCTTCCTCTATACCCCCTATTGTGCAACCATCGGAGGTATGGTACTAAGTAGTTGCTCCACCAACTCCCATGTCTCCGTACCGTACCATCTATAGAAATCACATAAGCATCCTCCGATTGGCTCCCCGTGCGTGCGTAGTCCAAGGTGGTACGTCACCTCCTACAGGGTGATAGTGGCCCCACCCCATGGTAGATGGAATGTGTGGGTCTCCGAACGCCAGCGCTTCACAAATACCGTTATCAGAGAGTTGGCAAAGACGAAGTCCCTAAGAGGCACCGTATCGCCGAAGCCGGCCTCCCTCGAATATGGGACGATGACGTTCGGTGGTGGAAGTGTGTAACTCACTCATCGAGGTAGAAGTAAGCGATGCCTCTAACAAAAAAAAATGTTGACAATTATTAAAAATTTGTATACGTGCATCATCATAACAAACTGACTTAACTATTGTATACATTTGTTTAACAGAAATTTACATGTATGTACTAATTGAATTTATGTCAATAAAATTTTTTACATTAACATTTACATAGTTAATTAATAAACATTTCCTCAACACGTTACTTAAAATAAAGACATTCACTAAAGTAATTAATAATTTAATTATCAAACTTTAACTCAATAATTTAATTTAAGTAAATACAAATTACATAATAATTCACTTAACTAAAAAAATAACTTTTACTTGGATAGTTAATAACTAAATTAATAACTTAAGAAACGTGTAACCAATAAACTAAGTTCAACGATTGAAAAACATCTACCAAAATATTTGACAGCTAAATTAATAATTATCTAGTTAAAAACTTAACTACAAGAAAATGAGAACCACATTCTTAGAATTATAGCTTATCGTTGACTTGTTGCTAACGATATAAATTGTATTATAATTTTTGACAAGTAGTCTAACCGTGATTATACATATATATGGGATAACATAAACGTTAAGATAAGAAAACTAACCGCAAAGTCGGTTGCCCCGACGTAGTCAGGGACGGATCCACCTATATAAGAGTGGGGGCAATTGTCCCCATTGAATTTAAAAAATTCAAATAATAAATATATATGTGTATTTGCAATGTCCCATTACAATAATATATTTGCCCCCACATTTAAAAATTTTTACTTATAGTGTGAAAAAAAATTATACTATTAAATATTAATACAATGATAAAAATTATTGTATTATATAAATTTAGAAAAAGTATAAAAAATCATTTTTAATTAGTTAATATTAATCTATTTTAGTGTTTAAGTTTATAATTTAGGATTTAAAATTAAAAATTAATAATTTTAAGTTTAAATTTTAAGATAAACAGAATAATTTTTAAAAATTGACCGATGTTGACTACAAAAATTAGTTAATTCCGTAAAAAAAATTATAACATAAATATTATAGAGTGTTAACTCAGTAATTAAATAATAAAAAATATTTGAATAATGATTTGATAAAAAAAGAGAAATTGTTTATAACTATACATAAAAGAATTATGATTTGTTTGATTTTTTAATTTTTATATTTTACACAATTTTTTATTATTCTCTCACACACTTATATTAAAAAATCGAAGTTAGTCCATTTAAGTTAGGTTCCTTATAGATTTTTTTTTCAAATATTAAGGTATAATGTTTTTATTACATAAAAAATAATCAATAAAAATAAATTTTTATGGGTATAAAATATTTAACAAGATGCTAGTATTAAATACTATGTGATATATTAAAAAATTGATTAATATATTTTAAATTTTAAATATATAAATATATTGTTATTTTTGCCCCCATTACCAAAATTTTCTGGATCCGTCACTGGGCATAGTGCCAAGTCGCGTTCACCCTATTAATGTCGGGATCATGTGCATCTGTGCGCGCCATCTTCGTCTTACTCGACAATATGGTTAGAAAGGGGTAGAAGAGAAGAGAAAGTGGTAGAAAGGTTTAAAATGGGCCCAAAACCTCGCTGTAAATGACATCTATATATAGGCATTACCTAGTCTTATCTCGTTTACTGTGTAAATGAAATACGTATAAATTTATCTCATTTATACTGTAAACGAAATAATTAATTTATGTATTTTTATAATAATTTTTAAAATTATTTATTTCAATAAAAAATCCACCCCCTTATGTGGTATGAATTTTTCACCTTTGCTTCGTTGGGATTTTGTGTTTAGGTGGTTATTGTCAGTACCATTATTGTTCCTTTTTGGTGTTTGGTCTTGAGTTGGAGTACATATTTTTGGCGTCTGGTCTTGAGAGCTAATCAAATGTCGTGAGTTATAGCATGCACCTGTCCAATTGAGGAAATTGGTGCACCATGTCTTTTCTGCATTGGTGTCATGCTTGAGAAAGTGCCACGCAAACGTCAGGTATAGTCAGGTGGTATGTGTCAGGTGGAAAGTTCACCGTTGAAGGGAGGGAGGGGTTAATGGGTGGAGTTTCAATTTGACTCCGTTAGGGCTGCTTTGTAAATGGCGATAAATTATGGGATGAGACTAAAACCCAGTTTTTGGTTAGCTGGTGAAATTATTTGGTCCAGTTTGGGCCTATATTGTGTTAAAGTTTGTGGGCTGACGTTTTTTGATTCCGAAAATCAAACAAACTTCAATGGAACGGCTAAAAAAAATTCGAGGGAGGAATTGAACTTCATAAATTTGAACCAAAAGTTAATAATGATGTGTGACCAAAAAAAAAGAAAAAAAAGAAAAGGTTAACAACGAAGCACCTAACTTCAAATGGAGAATAAATGTTTATATATAGGCGCAACTTCAGTATGAAGGATAGGAGAGGGTAGGAGAGATGGAGGAGAATATGCAACGATTATTGTTCATAGCCGTTACGAAGGGGCACAAGCCCGGTGTATACACCAGTTGGGAGGAGGCGAACCAGCAAGTTCTGGATTATACGTTTCCTGAGTTTCACGGATTCAATAGCTTTGAACACGCATGCTCGTGTTTCAAAGCGAGGATGTCATCGATTTGTGCTGAGAAAGGTCGTAGTGGTGAAACTGGTCGAGTGACGCCGGATGGAGGTGGTGGCAAGAAATTGGCTATCTCCGGCGGAGGCTATTCTTGCCGGCCAATTGTTTCATGTAAGATTTGTGAAACGACATTCGCCTTTTAAAAGTTAGTGTATTTACGAAGGTCTGCTTTGCAGTGATGGAATGTGATTTTATTCGTCTTGGAGTTTTGTTAGTGGTGTTTATTCCGGTCATTTTATGTCTGGTTATTAAAATTATAAATTTATGTGATTTTTGTTGTTCGATGACTGTGCAAAAGGGCTTCCTATAATTCCGGCGGAGGAGATCAACGCGGATTTTACAGTTGTGAGCAGCATGGAGGAGTGGTTGCTGAAAGTTTGCCTGGAGGCAGAGATCCCTTGCCCCTGTTTCTTCAAGGTGGAACGATTTGTCGGAGAGCAAGGCCCGTTCTTTGGCTTCACGGTTGTTATTCCTGGGCATCCATTTGAGATAGAGCTATTTGTCACTGGTCGTTTCTCGATGGTTGAAAAAGATGCAAGAGAGGATGCTGCTTATGAGATGCTAAGCGTGTTGCTTGATGTAACTGGAAAAGAGATTCGGGATTATAACTACAGAAAGGCGAAGCTTCTAGGCGACTCAAATAACGCGCTTTGGGCCAGGGTAGGTCAACTGGAAGAATCTTACAAGAAGCTGAAGGCCAGTTACGATTCCCTTGTAAGATGCCATGTCGAAGGAGAAAGAGTTTGATGTGTGTTTTCTGAATGTGTCGTTGGTGTTTGGTTATGTTGTATTTGGTCAGTTATTATTGTGTGTCCTTTATTTTTGGTGATTGCACCGGAAAGTAGTATGTGATGTGTTTTAGTTTGTTGTTGAATCGGAAGGCTTAGTAGATAATGTGGAAAAAATTGTGTTAATTAGTGATGATCATGTTATGATTAACGACGTTACCTTATAATACAACAAAGTACGATTCGGGTGGAATCCCGTTTGTTTGACCCTCAAATTTGTTTTATCGTTATTGAGCAGTGGTTGTTTTAAATGTTTGCAGAGATATCTCTGCATGAGAAGAAGATATGCTTACTTTTGTTTTGTCTTTTTCTGTGGACTGGCTTGGACTGTACGGCTGTGCCTGCGGTGACACAGTGTCCAGAAGAAAATTTGTCGTGGGGTGGCTTTAGGAATGCATGTACCGTATGTGTTCAGGTGTCGTAAACAGAAAATGAGGGTAAATGGATTAACGGGTTAAAGTACTAAAATCACATATGAATAATTATACTTTGCTGAGTTAATGACAGTTATGCTGGAATAATAACCTGATGTTATGCGTGAACTGAATATTAGACAAATTAATACAATAGAATATAGGTTAAAAAGTAAACAATGGAAGGCAGTGAAAAGTAAGCCTGTTACAATGCAGGTAATAGATGGTGGTAGGTGGTGTTTTAACTAAGGTTAAGAGGAGCCTACGTCGTAACCAGAGCTAAATATAGGACCAAGATGCTAACGAAGATAAAAAGGATCAACGGGTAGGAAAATTGTTGTCGCTGCATTTGGTTGGATTGGTTGTGTTGACGGACAATTGGGTGGTTGTCTCCTTGTTCCGTTGGACGATGACCATGTATGCCTTCCTCGAAAGAGAGTAGTTGGTCAAGAATCGGTGATGGGTTCTGCTGAATAGTTGTTGGATGAATTTGATGCAGTAGAGGACCATTGTTGGTGAGCTGACTCTGTAATCATCTGGCACATAGGAATTGTTCGAACGCCATACGAGCTTCGTCGAAGGTTTCCTAAGACTTGTGGAGGTTGCCGCTAAATTCATTAACTTGGCTATGACAGGTCGGCCAGGAACTATAGATACCAAGGACCCTCCCACGGAAAACAACATAGTATTTCTTGTTGGCACGGACCATGTTGAGATTCGAAGGGAGAGCTGTGTTGAGTTTGTTTAAGATGGGAGGTTGGATTTGGTGGTTTTTAAACCAAACGAGGATGGCTCTTGTGATTTGAACACGAAATTCAATTTGTGCAACTGTAAAATTTCCAACGGTTGGAAAGTGATCGAATGTGGGGCTCACATGTGTCATTTTGCAAGGAGCAGAAACTAGCCTAATCCTGGTTTGATGAAGGACAGGATTCTGGTTGAACCAATATATAAAAAAATCGAGTGGTTATAAAAGAACAAGTGATTATAACTTTTGAATATTATTTGCTTTTATAGTTTATTTACGTTGACATATACAAATTATAAGTTGTTTTTTAGTTTTGTACTGTCATAGATGAAAAAACGGATGGAATATAATATAGAGAAAAATTTGTTTTCTTTGGATGGAAAAAAAGTAAGAAAGAAAATTAAAATAGTATAAAATCATTTTATACTCTTTTATATGTTATACATAAATTATAATTTATTTAAGATTATGGATAAATGTGTAATTTTAGTCATGTTGTTGCCATAATTCTCTTCAGTTTCTTATAATTTGTGGGGAGACGCATGGGAGAGGAAGGAAATTGGATGGAAAATACTTGATGGGACTGAAGAATTTATTTTCCTTCCAAGAATGGAGAGAAAATGGAGAGAAAACTAAATCCCTCTATGTACTTCCAATATTACCCCTTAACCTTTTTGTATTTAATTTAAAATATATAGGTAAAATTGTCCTTCCGAAACATTTGTTTGCTTCTTGTATTCTTTTCAACAAATCATTTCTAGAGAAAAAAAATCTATGCAATTTTTTTACTTCTCTTTCTTTTCTTTCTATATCCTTTCTCTCTATTTATAATATACAGCAAAAACTTAGCCTCAGGCGAGAGAAAAGAATCAGCATTAGATTCTATTTGGGCTAAATTCTAATTTGAATTTAAATTTATTTTATTGTTAGATTGATATTAAATTATTCGTAAATTATGTCAAAAATAGGAGGTTAAAAGAATTGAAAGGACATAATATTTTTATGATTTTAAGAAATTTTTATTCAAATTAACATAATCGTATTAGTTTAAAATGAATATAAATTTTATATTATAAATAAATATATTCATCTTATTTTAAATAGAGATTCTGGTATTATTTTTCTAAAACGGTTAAATATAGTCTTTAAATAACTCAACAAAAGAAATAAATATATGTAATCTTTTAAGTTAATAATATTAGAGTGTATATATGAGTACATAATATCTGAAAACATTAATAGATCTTACCTAAAGAATATAGCGAGAAAAAGAAGATAGTATAGTAAATAAAAATTAGGAAATAAAATATAAATTTCAATAAATAATTATAACAAATGAAATATAAAATTAATATGTAATTAAGTTGTATTCAGTAACTTAATAATTTATATAGTAGTAGAGCATATTAGATTTGCTATAGTAATTATGTTCATCATTTATTCAACGTATAATTTACAAGTTGTAATTAATAGGTTTGTAGTTTGTGAAAAAAAATTTGTTATTGATCTGATGAATAAACATCCAATGTTAAGTTTAATTGTTGCAAAATCAATTGGGTTTTAAACGATACTAGTGTTTTTTTTATTGCTAAAATTATACTGAATTTTATAACTCCAAACATGATAACATCCACCAAACTAAATCATGTTCATTAGTTAAAGAAATTTTTTGTCAATATCGAATTATTTGGTACAGAACTTGTCCAGGAAAAGTGTAAACAGCAGAACATTAAGTAGAGATGGGAACCCAAGTCATGGGAGGTTGACGAAGACAAGCAACTCATGGGAGGTTGATGAAGACTAGCAGGTCGTAGTCCGCGCGACATTGGATGTAGGGGATATGAGCGGCCCCTCCGAAAGCATGGACGGAGTTTCGCTCTACTGCACGTCTGCGATAGTCATATAGAAGAGGCATGTGGCCCCTTGTGGAGCACCTGGGTGAGGCACACACCATGTCTTGTTCTTCTATACGGGGCATTTGGACCTCACCTGGCTACGAGATTGTCAGAATTGAAAAACGCATTGCGTTATAATCAGCGAGTGAACCAACCGCATCAAGCTCGCGATACAGTTCCAGCCCTTTTTGTTTTCTGTTGTTGTCGTCCCTGCGAAGCAGCAATGTCATCGACAGTGCGTATTTGGCTGCTACATGGCCTGTACTTGTTGCACTATTCAGCATCTAGATGCCAACGTTTTCGTTACATCTGATGAATAGTTCCCGAAGCGCCTCCCGAAACAGAAGCTCTGGATTGCCAGCTGCCATGCAGCGATCCAAGAATCTCCTTGCCTCCGGGTTGAGGCACCACCACCACGGCGTGGCATGCGGTGGTGGGATGAAAACACTGCGGTGAATAATATCGGCCTCTCCCGCATCTCGTGCAGCCTTACAGGTCATTCTGAGACTGCACACGTCGCGAATGGAGTTTGACGCAACTTGAATGATTATTGCCACCCAAATGTCGTTCGGAAGGAAGGCGATATTTGAGAAACGGTCGATTGTCATTTTCAGTTTTTTCTTGTTGGTTCGTATTTCGATGGGGATGGGGATATGTGTTTAGAGTTTAGGAATTGGAGTGTGACAAAGGAGTGTGCCTCCATATTTATAAGTCCACCGATCCTGTTAGAATCCTGAACTCGAGTGTAGCAGATAGGTTCTGAGTAATGTATGCGTAATATTAAACGTTAGAGTAAGCGTAACTATATTAAAGTGAAACCCGAAAAGTGTATGGGGAATGCTATTAATTAAATTTACTCTATTAATCTTATTATTTTACATTGTTCACACGTTGTTAAAAAAAAGTTGTTAGTTATCTATACTTTTTGAAACTTGGAGTAGTATAGATTATTCCACGTGTAGTCAGAATAATGTTAAACGTTCGGGCAAATATTTTGACGTTTAATATATGAATAATTAATTTTGTATGTAATCTGCGTAGATAAGGCTTTTAATATCATGTATGTGAATTTTGTGTTTTTGAAAATTGTTTCGTGTATCACATAGAGAAGAGAGAATGTGATGCGTTTAATGTGAGGTAAAAAAGGCTTGAACTTATGGTGGAAGGTGGGAAAAATGGATACGTGAGCTTAATGCATTTATTATGGAATTTAAAGCCCTAGGGAAGCGGTGTGACTGCCCAATGAGAAAACTGTGTATACATAATTGGATTGGAGAAGGTGATGAGGCATGTCATATATAAATAAGTTTGATGTTTGAGATAACTTCGCTGAGGAATTTGTGAATAAGATTGAAGGTTGTTACATCCTGTTGTGAGTGAATCGCTGTTTATTGGGTTGGAACAATGTCAACCCCCAGCGTTGGTGATGGAAGTAGTTCTTCCGGAGGAATTGGTCCTGACGCCCCTCTCCGCGACGATGGTAGGCAGTTTTACATTATATTTTTTCCCAGTTATGGTTGAGGTTTACTTATTGATATTGTTTTCTCGCATTTCAACGTTCAGAGGTTGTCCCCACGGTGAATCCTGTCAAGTATGTCATCATGGAGGACCTTGAGCAGATGCTGCGCAGGGCATGCAACGCCCTTAAGACAGAGCCTCCAGTGTTTGTGCCCTGTGATTGCATACACGTCCAGGGCGAGCGCTATTATGGGTATATGGTTCATGTGGAGGGACCACCGGATGGAGTCAACTTTGTGGCATTTGGTAGGTTTTCAGCCGACGAACGCATGGCCAGGCAAGATGCCGCTTTATCATCTCTGCACGCGGTTGTTGGAGAGTCCGGGAAGGAGATCTGGGACTTCAATTACGACATGGCTCAGAGTTGCAGGGATCGTCTTATGGAGTTGCAGCGGGTCTCCAGTCTGTCCGTGGACTCCCATGTCGCTGAACTGGAGACTGAGAACGCTCGGCTGAGGGAGCGGCTGAATGCTTGGGAAACCTTGGACGGCCGTCCATAATGTTGGTTTGGTTTTGGGCTTACGGTTTACTGTTTATGGGGTTTGGGGTTTCTTGGTTAGGGTTCATGGTTGACGGTTTTAGGGTTTCTGGTGAAGTGTTTATTATGCAACTTTTTGGATCGTGACTCTGACATTTATCTTCTTATTACGTTGTTATGTAATAGTTACAATCTATTTCTTTATGCATGGTTTACAAGGGTTGGCACACAAGAAAAATGAAAATTATCGTTACATGCAGTTTCGAATATGATATAGTTTTTTCATTGCATAAATAGTCTTCAAGCTTAGCGTTAATTTGATGTTTGACAGT
Organism: Arachis hypogaea; assembly: GCF_003086295.3. NCBI lineage: Eukaryota > Viridiplantae > Streptophyta > Magnoliopsida > Fabales > Fabaceae > Arachis > Arachis hypogaea. Next base: position 29,456,242 of record NC_092046.1, read on the forward strand.
GCACTGCATGCAATTAAAGTTAAATTTAAAGTCATTCCACGTTTGGTTGAAACTAATTTAGAGATTGAAGTGTAACACTTAATACGGAGTAAATCGAACAGCACACAAGTTTCTATCATAAATGTGGTAGCCGAAAGGGTTGTAAGTGTTTGTTGAAGGTTGTGAAAACGGATAATTGACATTAATGTATTCATTATGGAATTTAATAAAGTTCCTGGGGAACTGGTGTCATTATTCAGTTCCAATTGGAACGGAGAGGGTGAGGACATGGTCGATGGCTCATGGTTCATGCGGTTTGGTGTTTAGTGTTGCACGATCAAAGATGATGCTATATATATGGTATGTTTATGTCGTCAAAAGAATATTAATTTTTTGTTAGTATTTTTTTTAAATTAGTTTTAGGGTTGCTAATAACAAGAACAGTAGTTTACAAAACTTCTTTACCTGCCAGTATTGTAAAGAGTTCATATGGAACATAAATTTTTTCAAATTTCAGTTAGGGATGACGGTTAAGGTTTTGATGGCTTAGGAATCCGGGTTTAGGGTTACGTGGCTACGGTTCGTGGCACACGGGCTCAGGTTCGTTGTCGGGGGTTCATGGCTTGGGAGCAACGGCTAAGGTGAGCCGGTCGGGTGGTTACACGTTCCGGGGTCGTCAAGGAGGCCATGCCTTCGGGTCCGGGTCCATGGGTCTTAGGCTGGCCGGGTCAGACTCACGTGGTTTCGGGTTTAGGGTTCACTGATTAGTGCTCCTGGTGTGCGGTCAACGGCTTCCGGTTTACGCTCTGGGGTATGTCGGCTAGGGATCACGGCTAAGGGTGTCAGGGTCATGGCTTGGGGTCCTAGTCCATGAGTCTTAGGTTGGCCGGGTCGGGTTCACGTGGTTTTGGGTTTCAGGTTCACTGATTACTGCGATTAGTGCTCCTGGTTTACGGTCCACGGTTTCCGGTTTACGCTCTAGAGTATGTCGGTTAGGGATCAAGGCTAAGGGTGTGAGGGTCATGGCTTGGGGCCCTGGTCCATGAGTCTTAGGTTGGCCGGGTCGGGTTCACGTGGTTTCAGGTTTCAGGTTCACTGATTACTTTGATTAGTGCTCTTGGTTTACGATACACGGCTTCCGGTTTATGCTCTACGGTATGTCGGTTAGGGATCAAGGCTAAGGGTGTGAGGGTCATGGCTTGGGGTCCTGGTCCATGAGTCTTAGGTATGCTGGGTCGGGCTCACGTGGTTCCAGGTTTAGGGTTCACTGATTAGTGCTCCTGGTTTGTGGTCAACGGCTTCCGGTTTACGCTCTGTGGTATGTCGGTTAGGGATCACGGATAAGGGTGTGAGGGATTAGGAATCCGGGTTTAGGGTTTAGGGTTACGTGGCTACGGTTCGTGGCACACGGTCTAAGGTTCGTTGTCGGGGGTTCATGGCTTGGGGGCAATGGCTAAGGTGAGCCGGTCGGGTGGTTTCACAGTCCGGGATCGTCAAGGAGGCCATGCCTTCGGGTCCAGGAGTCTTATGATGGCTGGGTCGGACTCACGTGGTTTCGGGTTTAGGGTTCACTGATTACTGCGATTAGTGCTCGTGGTTTGCGGTCCACGGCTTCCAGTTTACGCTCTGGGGTATGTCGGTTAGGAATCACGGCTAAGGGTGTGAGGGTCATGGCTTGGGGTCCTGGTCCATGACTCTTAGGTCGGTCGGGTCAGGTTCAGGAGGTTTCGGGTTTGGGGTTCACTGATTACTGCGATTAGTGGTCCTGGTTTATGGTCCACGGCTTCCAGTTACGCTCTGTGGGATGTCGGTTAGGGGGTGCATGGCTAAGGGTGTCAGGGTCATGGCTTGGGGTCCTGGTCCATGACTCTTAGGTCGGCCGGGTCGGGTTCAGGAGGTTTCGGGTTTGGGGTTCACTTATTACTGCGATTAGTGTTCCTTGTTTACGGTCCACGACTTCCGGTTTCCGCTCTGTGGGATGTCGGTTAGGGGTCCACGGCTAAGGGTGTGAGGGTCATGGCTTGGGGCCCTGGTCCATGACTCTTAGGTCCGTCGGGTCGGGTTCATGAGTTTCGGATTTTGGGTTCACTGATTACTGCGATTAGTGCTCGTGGATTGCGGTCCACGGCTTTCGGTTTACGCTCTGGGGTATGTCGGTTAGGAATCAAGGCTAAGGGTGTGAGGGTCATGGCTTGGGGTCCTGGTCCATGACTCTTAGGTCGGCCGGGTCAGGTTCAGGAGGTTTCGGGTTTAGGGTTCACTGATTACTGCGATTAGTGGTCCTGGTTTACGGTCCACGGCTTCCGGTTTACGCTCTGTGGGATGTCGGTTAGGGGTCCACGGCTAAGGGTGTCAGGGTCATGGCTTGGGGTCCTGGTCCATGACTCTTAGGTCGGCCGGGTCGGGTTCAGGAGGTTTCGGGTTTGGGGTTCACTTATTACTGCGATTAGTGCTCGTTGTTTATGGTCCACGACTTCCGATTTACGCTCTGTGGGATGTCGGTTAGGGGTCCACGGCTAAGGGTGTAAGGGTCATGGCTTGGGGCCCTGGTCCATGACTCTTAGGTCAGTCGGGTCGGGTTCACGAGGTTTCGGGTTTTGGGTTCACTGATTACTGCGATTAGTGGTCCTGGTTTACGGTCTACGGCTTCCGGTTTACGCTCTGTGGGATGTCGGTTAGGGTTCCACGGCTAAGGGTGTCAGGGTCATGGCTTGGGGTCCTGGTCCATGACTCTTAGGTCGGCCGGGTCGGGTTCAGGAGGTTTCGATTTTGGGGTTCACTTATTACTGTGATTAGTGCTCCTTGTTTACGGTCCACGACTTTCGATTTATGCTCTGTGGGATGTCGGTTAGTGGTCCACGGCTAAGGGTGTGAGGGTCATGGCTTGGGGCCCTGGTCCATGACTCTTAGGTCCGTCGGGTAAGGTTCACGAGGTTTCGGGTTTCGGGTTCACTGATTACTGCGATTAGTGGTCCTGGTTTATGGTCCACGGCTTCCGGTTTATGCTCTGTGGGATGTCGGTTAGGGGTCCACGGCTAAGGGTGTGAGTGATTTGGAATCCGGGTTTAGGATTTAGGGTTACGTGGCTATGGTTCGTGGCACACGGTCCAAGGTTCGTTGGCGGGGATTCATGGCTTGGAGGCCATGCCTTCAGGTTTGGGTCCATGAGTCTTGTGTTGGGCAGTCGGACTCACGTGGTTTCGGGTTTAGGGTTCACTGATTACTACGATTAGTGCTTGCGGTTTGCGGTCCACGACTTCCAGTTTACGCTCTGGGGTATGTCGGTAGAAATCACGGCCAAGGGTGTGAGGGTCATGGCTTGGGGTCCTGGTCCATGACTCTTAGGTCGGCCGGGTCAGGTTCAGGAGGTTTCAGGTTTGGGGTTCGCTGATTACTGCAATTAGTGGTCCTGGTTTACGGTCCACGGCTTCCGGTTTACGCTCTGTGGGATGTCGGTTAGGGGTCCACGGCTAAGGGTGTCAGGGTCATGGCTTGGGGTCCTGGTCCATGACTCTTAGGTCGGCCGGGTCGGGTTCAGGAGGTTTCGGGTTTGGGGTTCAGTTATTACTGCGATTAGTGCTCCTTGTTTACGGTCCACGACTTCCGATTTAAGCTTTGTGGGATGTCGGTTAGGGGTCCACGGCTAAGGGTGTGAGGGTCATGGCTTGGGGCCCTGGTCCATGACCCTTAGGTCCGTCGGGTCGGGTTCACGAGGTTTCGGATTTCGGGTTCACTGGTTACTGCGATTAGTGGTTCTGGTTTACGGTCCACGGCTTTCGGTTTACGCTCTGTGGGATGTCGGTTAGGGGTCCACGGCTAAGGGTGTGAGTGATTAGGAATCCGGGTTTAGGATTTAGGGTTACGTGGCTACGGTTCGTGGCACACGGTCCAAGGTTCGTTGTCGGGGATTCATGGCTTGGAGGCCATGCCTTCGGGTCCGGGTCCATGAGTCTTGTGTTGGCCGGGTCGGACTCACGTGGTTTCGGGTTTAGGGTTCACTGATTACTGCGATTAGTGCTCGTGGTTTGCGGTCCACGACTTCCAGTTTACGCTCTGGGGTATGTCGGTTAGGAATCACGGCCAAGGGTGTGAGGGTCATGGCTTGGGGTCCTGGTCCATGACTCTTAGGTCGGCCAGGTCGGGTTCAGAAGGTTTCGGGTTTGGGGTTCACTGATTACTGCAATTAGTGGTCCTGGTTTACGGTCCACGGCTTCCGGTTTACGCTCTGTGGGATGTCGGTTAGGGGTCCACGGCTAAGGGTGTCAGGGTCATGGCTTGGGGTCCTGGTCCATGACTCTTAGGTCCGTCGGGTCGGGTTCACAAGGTTTCGGGTTTCGGGTTCACTGATTACTGCGATTAGTGGTCCTGGTTTACGGTCCACGACTTCCGATTTAAGCTCTGTGGGTTGTCGTTTAGGGGTCCACGGCTAAGGGTGTGAGGGTCATGGCTTGGGGCCCTGGTCCATGACTCTTAGGTCCGTCGGGTCGGGTTTACGAGGTTTCGGGTTTCGGGTTCACTGATTACTGCGATTAGTGGTTCTGGTTTACGGTCCACGGCTTCCGGTTTACGCTCTGTGGGATGTCGGTTAGGGGTCCACGGCTAAGGGTGTGAGTGATTAGGAATTCGGGTTTGGGATTTAGGGTTACGTGGCTACGGTTCGTGGCACACGGTCTAAGGTTCGTTGTCGGGGATTCTTGGCTTGGAAGCCATGCCTTCGGGTCCGGGTCCATGAGTCTTGTGTTGGCCGGGTCAGACTCACGTGGTTTTGGGTTTAGGGTTCACTGATTACTGCGATTAGTGCTCGTGGTTTGCGGTCCACGACTTCCAGTTTACGCTCTGGGGTATGTCGGTTAGGAATCACGGCCAAGGGTGTGAAGGTCATGGCTTGGGGTCCTGGTCCATGACTCTTAGGTCGGTCGGGTCGGGTTCAGGAGGTTTCGGGTTTGGGGTTCACTGATTACTGCGATTAGTGGTCCTGGTTTACGGTCCACGGCTTCTGGTTTACGCTCTGTGGGATGTCGGTTAGGGGTCCACGGCTAAGGGTGTGAGGGCCATGGCTTGGGGCCCTGGTCCATGCTCTTAGGTCCGCCGGGTCGGGTTCACGAGATTTTGGTTTTGGGTTCACTGATTACTGCAATTAGTGCTCCTGGTTTACGGTCCACGGCTTCCGGTTTACGCTCTGTGGGATGTCGGTTAGGGGTCCACGGCTACGGGTGTGAGTGATTAGGAATCCGGGTTTTGGGTTTAGGGTTACGTGGCTATGGTTCATGGCACACGGTCTAAGGTTCGTTGTCGGGGATTCATGGCTTGGGGGCAACGGCTAAGGTGAGCCGGTCGGGTGGTTTCACAGTACGGGGTCGTCAACGAGGCCATGCCTTCGGGTCCGGGTCCACGAGTGTTAGGTTGACCGGGTCAGGCTCATGTGGTTTCGGGTTAAAGGTTCACTAATGAGTGCTCCTGGTTTGCGATACACGGCTTCCGGTTTACGATCTGGGGTATGTCGGCTAGGGATCACGGCTAAGGGTGTCAGCGATTAGGAATCCGGGTTTAGGGTTTAGGGTGACGTGGCTACGGTTTAGGGTTTAGGGTATGTCAGCTAGGGATCACTTCTGGTTAAGGTTTTATACCAAAAAATGGTCTCAAGGACTAATACAAGGCACGTTTCTAAATTTTGAAGACTAAATACTTTTTATAATAACTAAGCTCCGATCGTTATATACCTCTGTTTTATATTTTGACGATTTGAGCAGAAAATTATCTATAAGTGAATAGATAGATAATATGTAGGCAGCATAAATATAATTTTTAGACATGACATAATTATCTTGGAATTATATGAAGAGTTTATTGTGAAATTAAATGTAACTGATATGTATACAGTTATTCAGTTTGAATCATTTTTGTCATTTGTTGTTATGATCATCTAGTATTTATTCATATGTACATTTTAGTATTTTTGGGAGGCACCACAGAAGACGACAACAACCAAGTTCAGACAGACAGCACATGTGTAACAGTAGATTCATCTGAAACGGATGTCGTTAACGAGACAGTGCTCCATAAAACGACAAAATTGGATGATTAAAGGGAGGCATGAGTTGCAAGCGCCATTTTTCAACGTTGGGGGAAAATTTTAGCGCCAACACAATTCCTTATGGATCGCTTTAAAGCGTAACAAGTGACAACCATACATTAAGCAATGCTTCACGACCAATTACCAAAAATTGTCAGACACCCTCACTCAAGAGAGATGAAGCCAACGAACCTGTTCAATGTTTCCGGCCGGACACTGCAACCTCGAGGCTATGGTAAGGAAATCCATGGGGCATATACATTGTGTTGCATACGTCGTTGCACTTATACGTTACATGGGTAGATACCTAATCCCACTTAGTCATCATTTGTATGGCGGAAGATGGGACTGGAGCAGCATTCGTCGTGCAAGCCACGCCTGAGTTGGCTGAGATTTTGTCCCAGAAAAGTGGTGTTGCTTGCGGTGCAGGGGTAGACGTGACACCAATGGGTGTCTCAGTCGGTGGTCATGCTACTCTGCCAATACTAGCTCCTGACACCGACGAGGACTGTCCCAATAGACAGTCAACCATTCCAGTTATGAAGGGAAAGAGGCTATTTCGATCCCCGTCTGACAAAGTGAACAGATCATCACCTGCTAAGCGTGGCAAATCCACCTCTTCGCCCGCTAACACACGGGTATGAAGAAACCATCTCCTTAATTACTTCCTCCATGTTTGCGTTCTTGTTTGAATTGCATTTAACCCCGTGTGTTTAACGTAGAAGTACAAGGCAACATACGCCATGGACTTTAACCAAGCAGAGACACTCCTGTTTAACTTTCTTTTCTCGGATGGTCATTCGATGGAGTATGTTATAATTCGTCATTACTTTGGTGCGATGTTTATACAATTCTGCATCCTTGAAAAACAACATTAACCATGGCATCCGTTGCAGGGACACTCTTGTGAGAATCTCCAGTACAGACTAACAAGGCGGGAAATCCAATCCCTCATACCTGGGCGTCCCATTGACGGAGCCGTCGTGGATATGGTTGCCATGCGCAACGCGTGTTCTATACAACACCTTAAGCATCCCTATTTTTGGTGTCTCCCTCCAAGCTTCGCTGTGAGTGGTTAACTCAAGAATGCAACGACATCTGCATATTATACTGGATTCTTAAGTATATTTATTTCTTATTATTGGACGACGTTAGTAAGGGATTGTCTGTTGTGGAGCTCAATGAGATATACATGCCTTTCTGGTTGAAACCAACAAGATTCTTGAACAGGGTTTGTGTCTCGATCCATACGGACTTGTTGGCATTTCGCATTACTTTCAGGGATGCTGACCCCATTGGAACTAATTTGAAGTTTTTTATTTTCTTCGTCTACTGTCAGATCTTCATCCCCATCGAGGATATCTTCATGCACTGGTACTGCATGGTGGTCGAATTTGGGGAGAAGACCGTGTACCACCTGGACTCCTTTCCGGACGTGAATATGGTCAGCGACCGAGAACAACTTATGGAATGCGTGGTAACGTGACTTGTTATTGTTTGCAGTACCATGTATGAACCAAAATTATGCAGTTTTAGTATGTTTCTGATTTGAGGACCATGCCTCAGCTCGAAATGCTGTACGCGATGATGTCTTCTCCGGCGTTTGGACCACTGCGACAGTACACTCTAGAAGACATGGGTCGGTGGCCAATACGGCGAGGAAATGGGATACCAAGTTGCAATACCACGTGCAACTTGTTTTGTGACTGGTGGGTCTATATATTGGAACCCTGACTTACTATCAGATATAACCCGGTTCATATTTGCGTTCTGCAGTGACAGCTCTGCTGCTTGAGTGATACAATGGCTCCACCCTGAAGGTTCCTTTAACCTGTATGAAATTAGTGGCGTTGTAAGTAGATGCATATGAATGTAAGTAAAACATGTCCATGTCCAGTAATTTACATTCCCCTAATGTTTGTCTTTCGCAGCTTGAGGATATTACACTCCGCGGCAGAACGGCTGTGTCCCTTGCGGGTGGACCCTTTAACGCAATTGGTGGCTTGGTTAGGATGTGGGCAGCTAAGTGGCAGCGACGACGTACGCCGTGAATTTATCTTCCTCTCAGGACGGACTTCTGGACAAAACAGGGGAGCAGATGGTGGACTAGGCAAGCAGCTGCTTATGGACAAAATAAGGTTCTGCGGGACTGCAACATGCCCCCCAGAATCATTTACTTTTGATTTTGTTATTAGTTAAGCGTTATGTACTCTGCATTAATTTTGAAACTGGATTTGCCTAACGTTGTCTAAGATAGTTGTAATTCAAGTAAGGAAAAGTGTAATCAGGTGTGGCCCATTGCAATTAATGCTCTACAGTGATAGTTGACTCTATCATATTTGTCCTATGTTAGAATTGTCTTTATGACAGTATGTGCAGTGATAACTGGGAAAAGTTAAGGATGGGACAAAATGAAGCCTGCAGAGCGTCCTTCTTCGCTCTCGCCGAGATTTTTAACGCAGCAGCAGTCAGTTTATTCTTATTTTAGGCTGGTACAAACTACTTTTTTGTCGCTTTAAACACATTCGAATAACAAGTTAAAAAAATTTTGGTTACATGCATGGAATTTGGAACCATAGCGTAACCACATCTGGGTTGCGTTGCCACTTAGCTTAGCTTCTATGATAAAATATATTAATGCCCATTTTCGAATACAAAAATTAAATAACCCGTTCTCTATTAAGCGTTTTAAGCGTACTTGCCAATATGTGGAACAATCTAATACGTGCAACTATCATGTATGCATAAGTTACTAGGCCGTAACATGGAACAATGTTATCTGGTTTAATCATTAAACTAAAGGATAAAATAAACCATCTGTTGAACATGATACTAATATCAGAGAGCGTATTAAGCATTTAAGTTGGCCTTAACATGCATATCCGTGTATAAGATACAAATTTTATGCCATATAAACGGTTTAATGCACACATGCACATTGCGATACAACGTTTAATTAGGGTTGCCATTCTATTTCCATTAGAAACGACAATTTGGACATTTATTGATAGTATGATTGACCTTCCATCCTGCTCTGAGCCTATCTTCTGAGCTCATCCTCGTCCGATGCATTGACAACGACCAGTGAGCAGCTCTGGAAGTCTTTCACCTTGGTAGTAACTCCTTGCTGGAAAGTTTATACGATAGTCAGAAGGAGCGTATACGAGAATGGAACTCCATTGGAAAGGCAGATAGCGCGAGATAGAAAAAACCTCGATTTCCTCTGGTTTAAAAGGGTTGTAACTCAACAGGCATAGAGCGCCCATATAACTCCCACTAACCTACTCTTCCTCTCTGGAAAAGAACATTCAACAATATGGCCGTTGTGGAGTCACCACCTGCCGATGACCACTTCGACATGCCAGACGATTTGCCATATATTCCCGGAGGAGACACGTTGGCTCAGCCACCACAAACTGTAAGTGCAATGGTTCCACCTTAAAGTTGGATACGTGCTAAGGAAGGGTACATGCACATGGGCTACATGTGGTAACGGAATATTTTTTTTCAGGATATTTCGAACAATGGTGACCTAGCCTGCAGCGTGAAGGATCTTGTCAACACAGTGCAGTGCATGTCATCGAAGGTTGATGAAAGCGAGAGTCGTCAGCAACAGCGCGACGACGCCGTGAGCCTACTGTGTTCCGTCGTCAACATGATTCAGCATAACGTAGCAAAGTTGACGTCCGATAAGACTGGGCCTGAGCCGCAAGTTTGTGCCATTTGCAAGAGACTGCAAGCCGACAATGAGGCCTCTGACGCAAATGGCATCTTTGGCGACAGGGAGCACCCCTTCGTAAAACCATACACCTCCATCTATGGAGATCCTGACGAATACGACACCATGTTTCCAATAACTATTGCGGATGACCATGAGACACTAGTTCTTGCCGCCAACATTCCCCTAAAGGGGGCGCCAGAGTACCAAAGCCAGTTAAGCTTTAGTGGAAACTGGGGGTCGAAGTTATGTATGTTACTTAGTTACATATCCAGTCAAGATATTGTCTCCATCATATTAGGTATAGCATGTTTTTTCGTTACTTTGGTTCAGATGGTATAACTTTTTACTTTACAGTTTTGTTGGAAGTATTTCATTGGAATTTTTGTGTGGTTTCTCGTTGGTATTTCCCATGCCGTTTTGATTAAGGTTTTTTTTATTATTTTTTTTGTCCTAAACGCTCTTTTCAAATTTGTCAAATGGATTTTGACAATTTATTTCTAAATTATTTGGCGACCATCCCACGTTCAACTTCATCATCCATTGTTTTAGTATATCTCTCGCCATCTTAAGAGAATATAGAATTTTTATTTTGTCTGCACATTTCTGGCCCACTCCGTTCACGTCAAGGCCCAAACAATAACCCTAACTGACGCAGGTTGTAGGAGAGGGTTCCACCTCTCAAACTGGACAAGGCTTACATTCTGGCCGTATTGCACCTACCAATCTTATCTCTGGTAATGGGCTCCATTTCCCATCACAACATGGAGCATCTTCCTTCCTTCCGAGGGTAAACTTCTCCGGCAACCAAGTCGTGCTGGAGCTGCCCCGTTCACCATTGATTGGTCGACCCACCAAGATACAGAGGAAAAGCGTCGGGATCTCACATCCCTTGTTCCCTCGAAAGGGCACCGCTGGGAACAGCTCCAAGTCCATCGTCGCATGGGGAATCCAACATGGGAAGGGACTGGCCCCAAATCGCGCGATTGGAACCCCTGCTCTGGTGCAAAAGGCCCCACCGGCCAACTCGCTGAAGTTGTTCGGTAGCTAGCTTAACACTGCCAAACCACCGGATACAACCTTGAGCGAGTTCCAGATTAAGGTCGCCACTTATGCCTTTGACCTTCAGGCAGACCCAATGTAAGCCTTTTAAATGTTGATTTACCTTTACTCTGTAATTGGTTTTGTGGCACTGTTAATCGCGGATTCGGTGCAGGGAGGAGCTAGTCAAGTTGGGGGGAGTCATCATAAGGAGAAAAGAACTCCTCACACTGCGTCCAGGGGAAATGCCGGACGATGTCATTTTTGATGCTCTGGCCATAAGACTCACCCTTGGGAGTCAGACTCCGGATGGACCGACTTTTTGGTGCCTGCCCCCCTCATTCGCGGTACATCTCACGTAACTCACAGTGTGGCCACTAACAAGTTGCTGTGTAATTAGAACTCACTTGTTCCCCACTTTGTTGCCTTCTTTTTTAAGAATGACATTTTGGAGGCAAAGCTGCTGGCAGAAATGGTTAGGAATTATAAGGACACCTGGATGAAGCCCTCCCACAATCTCACTTACGTGAGTTGCTCTGTTTTCGTTCCTTCCCTGGAAAACAAACCTAACCCCTAACATCATTTGATGTATATTACCTGATCTCCTTTATAGGCTTACATCCCAGTCAAAGACATATCAAGCCACTGGTATCTGATGGTGGTGGCGTTTGATGACATGAAGCTGTATCACTTCGATGCATGCATTGGTGATAAGGAAAGCACGACGAGGAAGATCATCATACGAAACTTGGTAATTTCCGTCCATGCACATTGCTTATAATCATCGTTGTGTACATATATTTGGAAATGACCATCCCTGTGGACCACAGGGAGATGGACTATTGAGGATTATATCCACCCCTGCATACCCCGCCTATTTCCGCAAGAGGGCCAGGGGAGTCATGTGTTTTGGCATAGCAGAGCCAGATGGTCTTGCATCATGCCAACCCCGGTGAGTTCCGAAAGATACATGCACTTCACTTTAACCAAACAGCCTTCATGCTCATGCCTAATACAGATTCTTCTTCTGCAGTCATGTTTCTGCTGCATGTGTTCTGAACTAGATGGCCATGGGGGGGATTCCAGAGAAAGTTCATACAACAGGTTAAATATTGTTACTTGGTTTTTCTAATTATGTCAGCTAAGTTGCTGGCCTCTCCAACTAATGAACAAAATCGTTATTTAGCAGGTGGATGACAAATCCATAAGGATGCAGACCGCCCTTGGCCTACTGCTGTCACCATTTAACAAAGAAAGAGGCTAGATTGGAAAGTTTGGCTCAGGGTCCCGGAATTGACGGTAGCTACCACCAGGCGGCGTTACTCTTGACTTTTTCAAATGTTTTGTTAAATTTGTTTTGGTGTGTATCTGAAGCAGAAAAATGTTGTTTCCTTCTTATTCTTCTTTTCTTGTTGAACTATATCATCACCAGTAGCAGAACTTCTGATCAGAACTCAGTCAACTGTGAACCAAAACGTGTTAATTAGGATTCGTTTTATGAATGCTGTTTTCTTTCTTATTTTGCTGGGTTAACCTATAACTAATACTTTTGTGAAATTAATTACCATTAGCCGGCCCAATAAACGCAAGGGGATGATTTACGCTTTGATGGGCCAGGCCAACGCAATAACGTGAGCCCACTAACCACTACTTACTCCTATCCTCCTTTATGTCCACAACATATGGTTCCATGACTTTTTTTTGTGCGTACCGATTGGTCTGGGCCTTTTAACGGAGACGGATCCAGCAAAAAATTGTTTTAAAATCCAAAGTCGCGCTTAACAAAAGCAAAAAAAAAAAATAAACCATTCGTAGCTGACCCATCAGGCACGAAACCTTTTGGCTTCTACAAGAAGACTTCATCGAAGGGTGATGGCACATTTTCCTAGGGAGTGGAACTCTGACTACATTACTTGACTTAATGAATTAGATAGGATTCACCCTTCATATCCGCTCGATTCACACGCTATCCACTCTGTACTGGTTCTTCTAACTCAGAATATCTCTTTCTTCTTCTATGTTGGTGCCTGGACGAACAAATGGCCGAAGAAAACGCCAAAGGTGACGTCGTTAGGGTTATCAAAGCGGCAGAAGAGCCGTCGTGCCCCATGGTATGTTAAAACTTCCGCTTCTTTTCTTGCGATTATTTCTCACTCTACTCTCCCCATTTTGTTCTATCTCTTACGCCGACTATTCCTGTGCCCATATATGCAGCGTCTACCATTACCGAATGGTCTCCTCCCCAAAGGTAGCAACCAGCTCTACGTCACGGTCGCCGACGGGTCAAACCGTACTTACAAGATTGCATGCAGCCCTAAGGGGTGGAAAGAGATCACCCTCGGCAGGGGATGGCAAAGGTTCTATCATGAATACAAGCTACAACCATCTAATATTCTGCTGTTCAAGCACAAGGGCAGATACGACTTCAGCGTTCACATCTTTCAGTCACCGGGTGTGGAAAGGACGTATGTTACGTCCGGTGGTGACTCTGGCGACGTGACACCCCCTAGGTGCCAAGGAACCATCCACGCGCTACTCAACCACCCCCGCGTCGAACGGGGTGCATCAATATCCCCAGGAGCGCAGCTGCAGCTGAGGTGGAGCAGACATTTCAGTCTGAGCACCCCTTCTTCATCATGCACATCACAAAAAGTCTGTTGGGCATCCATTTCCTGGTAATGGCTTTTCCTCTCCACTATATATACACCTGTTACTTTGTTTAACTTTGGGGTCCACATTATCTATTTTGTTCCCCTACTGTTCCCTCTATTGAAAGTAATGTGGCGGCCTACCTGGTCCACATTAAGTGTTGTTCTTTCGCTGGTCCTTACTTTGTTGGCCTATGTGCCCTTCTACGTGGTCCACATCTTGTGTCTTGTGTTGTTGCTTAATTGTTAATGGTTGGCTATCTGGTGGAGCAGTTGTTGACTTGAAATTCATTACAGAAATTTTTTGGTAATGTATGTTGTTAAATTCTTAAATTCCATTGTTTAGGGCTACAAGCACCCAATTGCATGCTAATTGTACATAATGCCATCATTAGTAGTTGCCGTTTCATTCTGTTTGACTTCATGCATATTGCATTCATGTTACACATGCCTTTAACTACATGTCCTTCTCCTTTTTGGTTTGCCCAGCCAAATGTGCTGCACTTTGGAGACGACGTCAACGATGATATGATGGTCACTCTGAGAGCGGGGGAGATTTCCGTCCGGGCGGTCTACGGCAGATACGGGGGCAATAGAAGGCGCAATTGTGGCACCATCAGCGGAGGGTGGGCGGATTTCTTGCGCAAGTGCAACATAAGTGTGCCCAAGCTGGCCGTGTTTGAGATCTCCAGTACCCACCCGGACGTGGAACTGTTGGTCCAATTTGTTGATTTTGAATGAATCCAACTGGGTTGATGAACAGGCTGACCATGTTATTTTGGATTGCCTATTCGGATTTGGCAAAAACTTTATGTGTTGTGAATGTTGATGTGTTGCAACAGCTAGACTTAACTCTTTTTGTACATGATACAATGTTATGTCGTTTAACTAAGTAGTTTTGAAAATATCTCTGTTCCTTTGATTACTTTACAATTTCAATTCACACAGCACCATGGATGCTCTCTAGACTTATTTGCATCTTCAATTCATACAGCACCATGGATGCTCTAGAATAATTTCCAATCTAAATATAGCGCGTTACAAAATAATGTCATATAGCGGCCTGAATATGGTCAAATTGGAAGTTTAACATTCCAAAACAGAGTTTTCTATAGCTAGCAATTGTTTGTCCAAGCATACAACATCACGCTTGATCTTCTGAGAAACTAAAACTCCTGCTGCATCAACTTACCGTTTCCTAATATGAAGACCCACGTTCCCACTGAATTGAGCTGTGAGCGCACTAACCACAGGAATGGTTACTAAATTGTGCCCTGTGAATCATAGCCCTCGTCCAAGGCAACGTCCGTTGCATCGTCCCATACCAGCTACAATGATACATTCAATTAGCCATGAACTACGAATCGATGAACCGTGAATACAATAAATGAAAAGGACGACTAAACAAATTTGTTGACAAAGTGTTACCTCCTCCTCCCCAAACGAGTCCTCCATTGTGCCAGTTTCACCCTCGCCCTGACCACCAAGGTATGATGCACCCTCTTGTGTATTCATTCTGCTGTTGGGATTTAACTGGCAGGATACTCGATTATGCCCTCTCTGGCGACAAAGACCGCACCTCTTCACCCCCTTCACCGTTTCCTTTCTTTGCCTCTTTCGACACCGCACCAACTGTGGATCCCTCAGACAGCCCTCTAGTGTTGAAGCTTCCCCAACTTCATTCAGACCACCTGCATCACCAGAATCCTCAATCTCTTTCAGCCGCACTATCTCATGAAGAACTTTATCCGTCATGTCGGCAAATTCAGTTTCGTGACGACACGCAAGAACATACATTTTCCTGCATAGATCATTCAACATCCAATTGCGGCAATGATTGTTGAATCCCAGCAAAATGGACCTTTCTCCACAAAGGCCCTTACTTTCGAGCGAGCACTCTTGGACCAACGATCCAGAACAAGACTGTCTGGTATGTCAGTCATCTCCAAATGTACCAGCACTGCTACAATGTGATCACACGGTATACCAAGGGACTCCATTCGCAAGCAAGAGCACTTGAAACTGTTACTGTCACCATAGTGACACACTTGCCACTCCCTACGCGCATTAGCTGACCTAGACAAAGTGAATGTATCAGAAGTCTGGCTCCATGTGTGTGTTCGTACCTTCAGTGTGCAAGCGTAGAAAAGCATGGGCCTGAAGTTTAAGAAAATTGCCCTTGTGAGCTTCTTTACAGCTGACCTCTCCAAATCATGAAACGGACTCTATAGCACTGGTTCCCCAACCACGGATAACATATCAGAGTGTGCTTCCCTGGACCTCATTTGGGATATGCAACGCATAAACTGCTCAATAAAGTCCCTCAAATTATGGCGAGACTGGACAAATTTACCCAGCATTGAGTGCAATCCTTCACACCTTGACGTTGTACGAAAACCCCCAAAGAAGTTGCCCCTTATATGTGCAGTTGCCCACATCCTTCTGCTAGAGTAAAGGTCAGAAACCCATTGATTATCAGACAGACCAAGCACATCCACCATATAATGCCAATGATCTTCAAACTCCCACACCTCATAATCAAACAACATGCATTTCTTAAATTCAGAAGTAAATCTGGGGTTTCTTAGGTTAGAAGTGGCATTCCGCAGCAGATGCCACGCCCACAAACGGTGATAAGCCCCAGGAAACACCGCTTCAATTGCCTTTTTCATCGCTCCATGCCCATCTGTTATCACACACCCAGGTACTTTACCATTCATGGCGTCCAGGAACTGTTGCAGCAACCAGGTGTAAGTTTGCTCATTCTCATTTGCAACTAGCGCAGCGGCAAACACAATTGTTTGGTTATGGTGATTCACTCCAGAAAACACAACCAGTGGACACATATACTTATTCTTCCGATATGTCGTATCAAATGCCACCACATCCCCAAACAAACCATAATCCAGTTGACTGCAATTATCCGACCAAAACAGTGCACCAAACGACCATCCTTGTCCGCCAAATAACGCATAAACATTCCAGGATTAGCCTGCGCAGTTGATTCCAGGAACTTCAGGCAAGCCGTCGCATCCCCCCCCCAATGAGCCTCCGTTGCTTCCCTATCTGGTTATACATATCCCCTTTTAGAAATGGAAGGTTTTGGAATCCCCCGACAGTCTGCACAAAAGAGGAATAAATATGTGGCGTTTTAATCCCAACTCTAAGCATCATGTTCATTTGTTCCACGACGGCTGCATCCATTTTCCTATGGCCCGGTAGCATGAAAGTCAGTCTATCGTCCAGCAACTCGTGGTTGTGAACGTCCTGAAAGTATGATATTATCCATCTACCACTATCGGAGTGCACGTGGACGCGCATCTCTGCCTCACAGCCGCATCTGGTCTCCGCCTTTGGCTCACGTTTTTGTCGCTTGCCGTCGTTAACGGACCCGATTCCTCTGAACCTATGCCGGAAACATACAAATTCTTGTTGAGTAACCTCATTCCTCACATTTCGCCAAATCTTATTCTTCCTCACAGTGAAACCATTCATCTTCGCATACAAACTGTAAAACAAGAATGCCACCGATCGATCCGAAAAATGATACATCATAATCTCCCTTGCAGTTATTTCCTTGAAATTTATACACCCCAACTCTGCAATGCTGTCCACTGCTCTCTCTTCTCAGTTGTCAAAGAAGCTATCCCCGAAATTCTCCTCTGCATCCGACTCCACCCCTAATTCCACATCCTCAACTTCGTCACCGATTTCGTTGCCGCCTGGGCCGAAGGCATCGCTTCCATCGCCTCCCTCTTCTTCGGCAGACAACGGCCGGTAACATTCCTCCGCTGCGGATTCTCCCTCCATGCAGTCCTGCGCAGAAATGGGGTTCACGGATTAACATCACATTACATCACACAGAATACACTATAAACGAAAATGCCCAAAACTCTACCATGCTCTGTCCTACCAACTTTGCCAAAACTCTAGGATTTTGCCATCACTTGAGCTGTGGAGTTAATGGCAGCCCCTCTTCATCTCCTCCCTCTACCAAATGGGCTAAAACTCAGTCAACAGCCCATTCACAAAGGGGGTTCGAATGCAAACATGTATAAGTTGAGAGGTCATAACACAATATACAAAACTATATAGCCAATCTTATAAAATACAAAAAGATCTGCCACCAAAGCAGAAACTTGTGTCAGAGGTGACAGGTGCATCAATCTCCTCATTTGGACCGGTGCATGCTATAATTCACCATCAAATGTTAGCTTAAATATCACTTATATTTTGAGTTTCATAAAATGTGATATCAATATTTTTGGAATCATATATGTAATAAATAATAATTTAAGATTAAATATAAAATTTGTTATTTTAATATTTAGTTTTAATTTAATTTAAAATTTTTATTATTTTTAATTATTTTAGCAAAATATTATACATGTAATAATTTTATTAATCTTTTATTAAAGTGATATTATTTTTCTAAAATAAAACCAATTTTATTTTATATATCAATTTTAATATAAATTTTAATTTAAATCAATTTACTTCTTAAAAATATTAAAATTAATATTTAAAAATTACTCTTTTGAAGTTGCTTTCAGTATTATTATCTAATAATTTCTATATTTTTTCTTTATAAAACTTTTGGATTTTTTTTTTGTATTTTATAATTCTTATAAAATTTAAATTTAGCTATCCAAGTATAAATTATTTTATAATTTTATTTAACATTAAGATTAAAAGAAAATGTGCTACAGAGAGAGAGGGGTAGATATATTTTTCTTTTAAATAAATCTCTCTGACTATGGTAATGAGAGGCGGTGGAGGACGCCGTACGAAAGAAGAAGAGCAGAGACAATTGTCACTAGTGGCGTTATTGGTAGCGGCGCTGAGAAACTCTATCGAGCATCGATAGTTTCTTAAACTGGACTTATCTTGATTTATCAGCTTTTGAGTGAGCTCAGGATTCCTTAGTCTGCACCTCCCATAATCTATTTCGACAACTAGAGTGCATGCTTTTTTGCAGCTAATTCTATCTTGCATTGTTCTTGTAAGCATTCAGAAATTAATATGCATTTTGTAACTAAAATGATAGCCATTTGCGGTCGATATACTTTTTTTTGAAAGCAAAGCTCAACACAACGAAGGTGGAGCAAACAGGAACATAGCATAACTAAAAATAAATCTAAAGACTAATAGCTAAAAAAGTCGCACGAACCGATCCTCAGTCATCTCCGGACAAAGCCATCAACAACAAAAAGGATCCACACAACTCCACTCATTAGCACTAAGGAAGGTCAAGTTGATAATTTCTTCAACGCCTTTGCTGGTATTCTGGAATATCCTCCTATTTCTTTCCAGCCAAATGTTCCAAAGGATCGCACAGAAGCTCCTCAATCGCTGTCTTTGGTTCACCTTACTCCGCGGTTCCTCTGTCCAGCTCAGAAAATGCTCTTTCATCGATCCCGGAAAGGACCAATGTCGGCCAAAAGCTGCTACCCAAGCATTCCACACCTGCGACGCAAAAGTACAGCCTAGAAACAAGTGATATACGTGCTCCACATCATTATTACACAGCACACAAACATTATCTTCCTGAGTAATGATACCAAACCGGCTTAGCCTTTCCTTTGTATTCACTCGGCCTATCAGCACGAACCAGGCAAAAAGCTCCACTCTTGGTGGAACCAAACCTTTCCAGATACTCCTAGTAAAACTGAAGCTGGTTATCTTCTCTGGTAGCATTTCCTCCTGCCATACCTGCACAAACGATTTGGTTGAAAAAACACATTGCCCATCATATTTCCACACCACTCTATCCTCTCTGTTTTGTACTAGCCTCACTGGTCTCAAAGCCTCATGCAACTGGTTCAGTAGTTCCAATTCCCATTGGAACAACTCACATCTCCATTGGAAGTTCCACACCCACTCTAACCCATCCCAAAACCCACAAGCCCCAATAACAGAGCCCTCCTGGTTTGAAACAGAGAAGAGCCTCGGAAATCGATCTTTTAGAGCTCCACCTAGAAGCCAAACATCCTCCCTGAACCTAGTTCGTTGCCCATCACCTACCTCCAATGACAAGCCTGTGATCAACTTATCCCTAAGTTGTTGGTTCGTGATATTTACTTGGCAAATATCCTTCCATGGGCCTCCTCTAGTAGACAGTATTTGAGTTGAGAGTAGTTCATTTGAGTTCAGATTGTGACACGAACACACTACCTTCTTCCACAACGGGCACTCTTCCTTAGCAAAACGCCACCACCACTTAAATAACAGAGCAGTGTTCCGAATCAAAGCGTCCCCAACGCCCAACCCACCTAGCTTCTTAGGAGCTTGCACCACTTCCCATCTTACCAGAGCCATGCCATCCCGACCATCTTCCTTACACCACAGGAACCGCCTTTGTAATGATATCAGCTTCTCAGCAACTGCTTTTGGCATCTTGAACTGACTCAAGTAATACACCGGCAAGCTATTTAAAACTGATTTGATAAGCACCAATTTTCCCCCTTTATTCAGCACTTTAGCTTTCCACAGACTGAGCTTCTCCTCCACTTTGTCTATTATAGGCTGCCAAGTCTTCACCAACCTTAGATTTGCACCTAACGGGATTCCAAGATATTTAACTGGAAGAATGTCTCGCTTACACCCCAGCAAATTGCACATACGCTGGGCCCACTGCTCATCACAATTGATTGGAATCAGGTTGGATTTATCGAAATTGATAGTAAGACCTGACATCAAATATACTTGCAGCTAACCAAAGCGCAAACAACCTCAAAGTGTGTGTGTGTGAACCCATGGGTGTGAGCTAAGGGTACAGATAATTTTGTAAGTTGAAATAGATACATTTTCCAACAATGTTAGTTAGGTGACTATTCTAATTTTTTTTAATGTTATTTCTTATCCGTTATGAGCTTGCATTAGTGTATAATACTATGTGGCAATTATGATGTATTTAGTTATGATCAATAACAAGAATAAACAATCACAAAAAAAATGGTTACAAAAATTATGAATTTTAATTAAATTGCTCTTCCTTATCTGCCATAAAATTCCCTTTTCAGTTCGCAACCAGAAAAATAATATTTGTATCGAAAAAAGTTGTTATAAAAATTGCTAATTTTATTACTAAATGATCTTGTAACAAAAATAAAATTGCTATAGAATTATTGTGGTAGGTCCTGTTACCAAAAATATTTGTAACATAAAATAATATTTTTATAAAATAAAATAATATTTTGTAATATTTTTTTAATATAAAACTACAATTTATTATAAAATTGTTAATACTTTTTGACACGTGAAACTTTTTTAAATAAAATAAATTTTCGGCGTATACGGATTTTACTGTGGCACCGTCCATAATCCTTTATGCAAGGTAATCAATGAAAAATTGAAAATGACGTGCGCTTAATGCACTTCACTCTCACATCAAACAGTACACCCTCATATATAATAACTAGATTTAGATTCTATTAGAGGTAATGTGTAAAATGATCCTTAAAATTTTTAATTCATTTTAGATAATTAAATTTTTATTTTTTAAAATAATTAATAAGTTTTTTATTTTTAAAATGGTAAATTTTTATTAGTTCAAAAATAACTAGACGTTTAAACGGCGTTGAGGTGTACAGTTTAGTGTCAAGACACTTAACTAAACGACGTCGTTAGTGATGAACTTTCAATTACAGCAGAATGATATTGTTGTACCCATATAATTTATCTTTTCCAATTAAAAAAATTCTTAAATAGTCCCCCGTTACCTAAAGTTATTTTTGCACCAAAAATTCCAACACGTTCTCATCACCTTCATCGCCTTCTTGTCTTCCTCAAGTCAGCGTCGTCATGGTTCGCCGACACTCGTTCACTGTCCCCTCATTTGATCAGCAAATCTCTTCATCTCTGTCAACAACATCAGATTCAAACATTTATCACGGTGAACGGTAAGAGTTTAAATTTTTTATTTTTATTTTTTTTGCATTGTGTGGATATTAGTTGGGTGGTCACTATGGTATGTTGTGATTTTGTTACTTGCATTTAATTTTTTTGAATATTTTTTGTTATTCATTTTTTTAGTTGTGTTCTAGGGTTTAGGGGTTTTTTTTGGGTATAGTGCTAATTTTTTGTGGTGATATTCTGGCTTGCAAAGTTAAATGCATGTGTTAGTGTAGTTAATGATTTGTTAGTATGGCTGTAAATATGTATTTTTTTAAATAAGTGATTGTTTAACATTTTCTAAAAATTGAAAATTTCTGTAATGGTAAATTTTGGTATATTTTGTTTTGTTTTTTCAGATGAGTGATCGGTTGAGGCTCATTTTTTTCCATGGAGGGAGGTTCGAGACCCAAGATTCTGATGGTAGAGTTGTATACACATCAAGTCGCACCGATGAATAGCTTAGAGTTGATGCAGATTACCTGGATGTTTTTGCCATAACTGATTACTACACGGAGTTGGACTATGATAAAGCTGATGCTTGCCGGTACTTGGATCCTAAAGATGAATTAGAATACGGTTTGAGAAGGTTGAAGCTAGACCAAGATCTAAGGGATATGGTTAGCCTCTGCTACCAAAATGGTAATGTCATCCATATCTATTTTGAACATGGTCCCTGTATCTCTGAATTTATAGATTATATGAAACTGTCTGATGATAATGAATGTGTTGGTGGAGGAGGTAACAAAAATAGCTTAGAGCAACACAATTGTGTTAAGAAAACTAACATAATTCTAAGCCAATTGTGTACCCTACTAAACAAGAGACTCCAACATCACCTAGTGAGCCAATTGTGCAACCAAATACCAAGTCATTTGGACCCACACTACAACTCACACCTAAGTCCACACCACAACCTATACCCAATTCCACAATCAATATGCCCTTAGCACAAATGATTTTTCTTTCTCCCAAAAAAAATTTCATCAGCACCAAGCCATTGTCTCAACCAAACTCGATTACACCCACTCTCCCAACTCAAAAAAAAAAACACAAAAATTACACAAACTGTTCAGAGAAATTCTACCACTAAACCAATAAAAAAAATTTGATGGCTTTAAGTTTAACACTTCAATAAAGTCTCCTAGAAAAGCTAGACAAGTTCTGATGGCAAGAAGGCACCTCGAAAACCAATCATTGGGGCTAATGGTGAATCATTCGATTCGTATGGATTTGCAGAACATAGTCTTTACAAACTACATTTGCCACCTAAATTTTCAGAATCTAGCACTAAATCTAAGACAGAGACATCTAAAAAAAAGAAAGAAGTAAACTGTCAATACATTAGACAAAAAAAAAAAAAAGAAAAAGTTGTACATGAAGAAGACTTAATCCCCCCAACTGATGACTTGAACTTTGTGAAGGAACGGAGGATATGAATCCAATAAGCAGAGTCTTGGTAATTTATTTAGTTTAGTTTAATCTATGTTTTGCTAAATTATATTTGTTTGGAGTCATTTTATTTATTTAGTTTAGTGTAATCTATGTTCTGCTAAATTATATTTGTTTGAACTTATTTATTGTATTTTATTTAGTTTAGTTTAGTGTAATCTATGATTTGCTAAAGCATATTTGTTTGGAGTTATTTATTTAGTGGTAATTTGATAAGCAGGTTCATTTTCGGGTGACTCTTGGAAGTCAAACGAGCTAAGGACTCCACCAAATTCTAATGATGAGGAACACTTGGTTGTGAATTCATTTTTCAATGATGATGCTGAATTTGGCCATGTAAAGTTGAAATTAAGGATGAAATTTACAACTAGAGAAGCTTTCAAGAGGGTTGTTACAAACTATACTCTACAAGAAGAAAAGGGAGTAAGGTATTCAAAGAATGACACTACTAGAGTTAGAGTTGTTTGTAAAAATGAAGAGTGTCCTTGATTGGTCTATTGTTCTTATAACAAGAGGCATGCATGCTGGTAGATTAATACATTTAATGATGACCATACTTGTGAAAGAAAGACAAAAAATAGGTGTGCAACTAGAAAGTTGATTACTCAAATCTTAATAAAAAGAGGTAAGGAAGCAACCTACTTTTAGGCATTGTGAGATATTTGATTATTTCAAAAGAAAAATTAGTGTTCAATTGTCTAGGACCAATATTACAAGATCTTTAGGAGATACTAAGAAGATTGTGAGAGGTGATGAAGCAGCCCAGTATGCCAAGTTTAGAAAATATGTAGAGGAATTGTTGAGGTCAACTTCGGGATTTATTGTGAAACTAGGTGTCAATGCACATTTTGAGGGAGATCCTATCTTTTAGAATTTTTATGCGTGTTTTCATGGTTGCAAGCAAGGATTTGTGCATGGATGTTGTAATATCCTTACTATCAGAATGTCACGCTTTTAGTTGCGTCATTCTGATAGCGAAGACATTACAACCACTTTAAACATACATTTATATAGTAGGAGCCTTTGATTGAATATAATTTTAAAATTTAAGATTGGATGAAAAAAAATATAATTTTAAAAAAATTATAAAGTTTGGGATGATTCAGAAAAAAAAAAAAACATACGAATTTGATTTTGAGAAAAAACTTTGAGAACCAAAATGTTACAATAAAAGTGAAAAAAGAAAAAGAAATGATGGTTCTAATCTTTTTTTATCCCAAATTTTTTATTCATAGAGAATTCTAATAATTAAAAAAAGATAAAATATATTTTTTATTCATAACATTTTTGAATGTTTTTAAAAATATCCTTAACATTTAATTTGTTTTAATTTTACCCTCAATGTTTAAAATACGTTTCAATTTTATCTCTGTTGTTAAATTTTTAATTATCAATTATTAGTCAAATTTTATTATTCTCAATTTACCCTTAATAAAAAAAATCTAATCCTAATTCTTATCCTCCTAATTTCTAACCTTCCCTGACCAACCCTAACCCCATTAAACCCCACCATTACCAGCATCCATCACCCCAACGTCAAATGCCACCCCTTCCTCCTCTATTGACCACACTCCTCGCTATTCACTGCCCTCACTTTTTGCTCTCATCACTATTGGCTTTCTTCCCCTTTAGCTTCAACCACTTACTGTCATCTGATCTTACACCTTTGACCCAATAGGTCTCGCCCTCGCCTCACCTTTACTATTGTCTTAAGGGACATCTCCGTTAACTATAAACACAAGAACAACAGCTACTACAATTTTTTTAATTTCTTTTAAAAAATAAAAAATTCGAGAGAGATGGGGAGGGAAGCAATCTATAGAGAGGTAGGAAGGAGAACATGGCCACCACAACAAAGGTGGTAATGATGGCAGCAGTGGCGAAAGCAAAGGAAGAAGGCGAGGATGCAATGGAGAATGGAAGAGGTAGCAGCAGCAGTGGCTGCTCGCTGTAACACCCTACCACACAGAGCTTACGCTTAAGCCATAAAATAGAGGTGGTGAGGTATTATGACCTCTAAAATAAAATATACATGTATATAGTAATAGTTGAAAAGAATTTATAACGAGTAGTCTTAAAGGATAATTTAAGCAAATTTGTGAAAAAAGAAAGCGCAACTGTCACGTACGAAAACTAGAAAACAAAGAAAGGTAAAGGCATATATATAATAAGAGCGGAATGTCAAAAGATACATAATATCAAGCTCTAGACTCAATCTGCGAAGCCAAGGCCGGCCGAAGAATATATACATACATACATGTATATAAATATATCCAAAATATCGTGACATACATAACGTAAGTACCTAGTTCTCCAAAAAGCCTCTAAGAGGATTAAACATAAGTTATATATATAGGAGAGTCTATAAATATAAATATATAACCGACAACCCAAAATATAACATCCCAACTTTGCTTGCCAGAGGAACCACCAGACGCTTAGCGAGGTGCCGCTTGACCTGCATCTGAAAAATGACAACATATGTATGGAATGAGAATCAGAGGTTCTTAGCATGGTAAAGGTGTCCACGTACATGAGATATAAAGTCTCGGGAAATCCAGAGGCAATTCTAGAACTCCAACACTCAGATTTAAAACTTAGAGTTACAAATTAAACCAGAAACAAGGTAAAATATCTAAGGTACTTAGGTTTTAATCCAATAATAACTCTACACCTCAACCTCACTCTCCTCCAACCATCCAAAACACCGGTGAAACAACTCTCGTCACTCCTCCACCAGACGAGAGATCTTTCAGTTGTATAGATAAACAATACAGACAAGAAAAACACAGACAGAATACAATTACAGCAGGTAGTCATATAGCAAGTAAGCATAATTAATCAAATAGGCAAGCCCAAGTAATACACAATCAATCAAAATAGATAAATGCATATGATGTATGTATGCCCTATGGCCGATGAGTCTCATCTATCAGTTATAAAGTCAAACCCGACATGCTCGGTATCTAACCTTGGACAGAACACCAAATACGGAGTAAGTGGGACAACGCTGCAACCCTTGCATCTTACCCGTGTATCCGGAGTAAAGAGACAACCTCACCCTTACCTCTTACCCAAGCGGTGTTACACTTCTCAACCCGAAGCATGCGGCAACAGAACTCAACCCTTGCATCTTATCCGGAGTCTCGAACTCTTCCCGGAGCAAGTGGACAACACCACTGCATCTTACCCAACTTTTCGACTCTTATCCGAAGCAAGTGGGTAACACCACTACATCTTACCCAGAGTCTCAATCAGAAATTCATTCTCATTTGCAATATCACTTCAATTCATTCATATTCATTTGAAATTCATAATTAAACTCAGTTCTCATGATTCTTTTTCCTCATCTCTTACTCGGAGCAAGTGGACAACGCCACTATATCTTATCCAGTCATATATATCTTATTTAATTACAAATCATCATTTCTCCCATCATCCTCATAAATCTCCTCTCATTCAATGTTACGAATGCCTCTTTACTTCAGCTAACACTTCGCAAGACCCTTCCATATATCTTCTCAACTTATTTATCAGACTCATCCTCATTCTAAAACTTAAAGGCTCACTCACAGACTTTAAACAGGTGTAAGAGAGGTTTAGAAAGCTAAAAGATTGGTTAAACATTCAAAAATTGAATTTTGGCTAAAATAGGGGGCTCGCATACGCGAGACTATGTCCACGTATGCGAGATTTCAAAATAGGAGGGGACTTTCGTGTCACATATACTGCTCGCGTACGCGAGCATCCAATTTTTCAGGTCCGCGTATGCGAGATATCAAGGCAGTCAATGAATCTCGCATCACGTGTGTATGCTCGCGTATGTGACTCCTCATTTTTCTTAAAAAGCTGCTAAGTCATAAAAACCAGTTTTCTACACCTAATTTCTGACGTTCATAACTTCGTCTACAAAACTTTGATTTTCACAAACTTTAAACCGTTTTAAAGATCTTGAAATTATCTTTAATTTAAAAGAAATTTTATTCAAATCTAAAATTCAAGGCTTCAGTTATGATCCGACGAAATTGGTTAAAAATCACTTTTTACCAAAAACTCAAAACTCAAGTTTTCTAAACTAAATCCAAATCAATCTAAACAAAACCATTTCAAACATTATCATGACTCATCTAACACTAACTCATTACTCATCAATCATATAGCTACCCAAGATACCCACTCTCTTCATTACCAATTTCACATTATGTTCATCACATATACACACATATTCAATATTTGTGCCAAAATCCACCATTTGACTACTTAATCCAACATCATACTTATTAGATACATACATATACACTCATTCTATAAAAAATCCAACCATTCACTATCAACATCCAAAACCATTTCATTATTCAATAACTCCATACATGCTTTTCCAAAAAACTCAGTCTATATCACCACTAATCATAATACATCCACAACTCACATATCAAATCTCAAATCAATTGCATATATATACACATTTATTCGCTAATCACATCAACGACCAAATTTAATCCAAGCTTATCCTATGGTCATCTACCCTACGTTTTCATGAAACATTGCATATTATCTATGAGAAACCAAAACCATACCTTGGCCAATTTCTCCTTAATGCTCATAACACCTCAATTATCACCGCTCCACAACCGTGAAAGGCTTCAAACGTACACCAAATAGAAAACACAGCCTCCAAGGTCCAACGTCAAGCTTTCAACACCACTAATTTGGTTCCAAATCACATATATACAGTCTAATACCAAACAATGTTACTCAAAATGAACTTAGGGTTCATAGTTATTAATGATTCACAAAAGTTAGTGGTTTCTCACCTTACCAATAGAAATTTGGGACAAGACCCGACAAGTTCACAAGGCTAATTTGATCCTAAATACCAAAATCACATAATCTCTTAAAATCAAAACTTCAAATTCAAAATTTAGGAGAGAGTGCATGAGAAAGAAATAGTGAGGTACTTACCAAAATTTTTAGTGGACTTTGTAGAGTTTGACGCAATGGTTGCGTGGTCGCAAACGGTGTCGCGATTGGAGCTTCAGATTGAAAGATACGGTTAAATGAAATTAGACTAAGAGTTTGAATGTTCTTCCCTTCTCGTCATGCAAGTTTCAGCTTGTTTATTCAAATAGAAGGAGAAAGAAGAGCTGAGCTCTTTCATTAACATGTTAGTGGGTTGGGCCTTGAGCCCAATATAGGCTCGATTTAATCAGTTTAGCCCATTTGACCTAATTTTTGGTTAAACTATTTAAAATTAGTGTTAAAATTCATATTTTAATTATTTTTACTTCTTTAAACTCTAAAATTTAATTTTTTAATTTTTTAAATAATAATTAATTTATTGATTAATTATTCACTAATTACCCAGAGTTTACACTCGCATTGGTGTCTGGACTCGATGAAGGCAAGTAATTTTGTTGATTTGGAACGTGCTAAATTTATCTTTTTTCTTGTCACTAATTTAAACAAAATCTCAATTGCCTCTTTACTCTTTACACCTTTGGGGAGGGGTTTAGTGAAGGTTAAGAGATTGGGGGATGTGTTGAATTTGGTTAGGGTTAGGTTAGATTTGTGACTAAGGTTGGAATTGAAATTGAGTTGAGTTTTAATTAAGGGTAAAGTTGGAAAAAAATGTTGACTAATGGTTGAGTGTAAAAAAATTAACAGTGGAAGTAAAATTGAAACTTATTTTAAACATTGAGAGTAAAATTGAAATAATTAAATGTTAGGCGTATTTAAAAAAAAATTTTAAGGATAAAAAACATATTTTATCTATTAAAAAATTATAATTATATCCCAATAGAAATTAAAGGAGCAAATACCCATCCCATCCCTGATTAGTTCTTCGAAGGACAACGATATCTCCAATAAAAAAAATACCCATTTCGACCTTTGATATTTAATTTCGTGAGACTGGTTAGTCCCTCTATTAATGATCTCTCTCCAGAACATTCTTATAACGTGATACATTAATTACTAATATATCTTTTATTTAATTTTTTTAAGTAAAAATAATTTAAAGTTCACTAATATTTTTTAGTTTTACATAGTAAATTTATCCAATATATTTGAAAAAGATAGCAAAAAATTAAAAAAACTAAATGACCCTGATAATTATTTCTAAAAGACAACGAGACTCCCAATAAAATTGAATTTTTCAATTCAGATTGTCTTTTAATAGATAAATCAACAATTTAACAAGCTATGTAGGCTTTTCTATTAATACAAAAAGAAAATATTGACAAAAGGGTTAATCAATGTCACAGAAGTAAAGATTAAGAGCCCAAAAAAGGTCAAAATTTTTTTTTATTGAATATCTTATTGTCTTTCGAAATAATTAGGAGGATTGTTTAGAGTTTTTTTTCTAAAAATTAAAATATCTTATAACTGCTAAACTATTTCTTTACCTCATTGTCCTTGTGAAGCATCTTAATTTTGACCGTGTTTTTGTTTTCAGTTTGAGTAACTATTTCCTTGCAAATTGCAACTGCTTCCGGGGTTTCTTCAGTTGTTGTGTGTTGACCGCACCGAATTCGATAGTTCCAGAACGTTTGGACCATTAAATGGTCCCATAACAAAACATGTTTTTTAAATTTTTTAATAACTGCTAAATAGTCCTTATTTAATTTTAATTACAAATTAATTTTTTATATATTATTTAATTATAAAATTTATTTTTTTATTTTATAAATTATTATTTTATCATTCATCTATCATGTTTATTAATAATCAAAAACTAAAACAACAACAAATTAAATCTTCCATTAATCGTAATAAATATTTTATAATCTTAATGGATCGTAATTTTATCATTAATCCGTTACATACATATTGAATTGGGAAAATCGTGTTTGTTAGAAATTCAATTGATTGGATGCATAAACCAATCAATTGAAATTCAGGTTTCTTAAATTTCAATCGATTGGAATTGATACACAATCGATTGAATTTTCCACGACATGTGGGGTTTCTTTGTTCAATCGATTAATTTTTCATGACATGTGGGGTTTCTTTATTCAAAGCAACTTGAGAAATACATAGATACACAGAAATAAATCGTATTTAACAAGAATTTTTTTCATTATAAATTAAAAAAAATATTATTTTTCCAATAAAAATAAGACTTATTCATGTGTACTCTTGTGTACTCCTATAATGGTTGTCATGGTATATTGTGAAGATTAATAATTTGAGTTAGCCATCTTTTTAGAATTTGAAGTGAAGTTTGCCTTGCTTTGCATAAAAAAAATTCGTATTTGAAAAATTAAAGTTGAAAAATTGGGTTTTGGAAAATAATAAATTTTTTTATTTTATTTCAAAAAAAATTCATTACTAAAAGATAAAAAAGAATATTTTAACATTACGCAATCAATTGCATAAATAAAGAATTGAAACAAAGAATTGCAAAATTAGAGACTAATCTCGATTTTGTAATCAAAACAATGGATTGTTTTCTAAACACTACAATGAAAAAAGGATCTCTATTGCCAACTATCAATTAATGATGAATAAATATTAGATATTAAAGAGATGGATAAACAATAAAAAAAATTGGATATTAAGTAGATGGATAAACAATGAACAAAAATAATGAAAAAAATTAATAATCAATCAGATTGATAAACGATTCTAATGGTAAGATTGAGTAATTGTTGATAGATTATTCACCAATTTATAATCTTAATATTAAAGAAAAGATAAGATTAGAGTATCTAAATCAAAATAAAAATTTAAAAATAGAAGATAGAATTTTAAAGATAAGATAGATGAATAATAAAATTAGAGAAGCGTACCATATAACGCAGTGCACAATTCAATCGATTGGGTAACACAACCAATCGATTGAATTGTGAAAATCTATATTGCTTTGAAGACTTAAATCGATTGGATAATATGACCAATCGATTGAATAAGAAAAACCGCACATGCCTTGCAAAATTCAATCGATTGTGTATCAATTCCAATCGATTGAAGTTTGGAAAATCTGAATTTCAATAGATTGATTTGTGCATCCAATCGATTGAATTTCTAACAAACACGATTTTTCCAATCCAATACGTATGTAACGGATCAATAATAAAATTATGATCGATTAAGATTGCAAAATATTTATTACGATTAATAGAAGATCTAATTTGTTATTGTTTTAATTTTTTATTATTAATAAACAGATAGATGAATAATAAAATAATAATTTATAAAATAAAAAATAGTTTTTATGATTAAATCAAATATATGGGGTTAATTTGTAATTAAAATTAGAAATAAACTATTTAACAGTTATTGAAAAACTTAAAAAATATGTTTTGTTATGGGACCATTTAATGGTCCAAATGTTCTGGGACCATCGAATCCTTTGTCTTAATTGACTATGTAAAGCACAAGGAGTACTTTTTTGCACTTGAAACTTGATCGACGGAAGATCAAAGAATTTTACATTCCCTTTCTATTTGTCGAAAACTAATTTGTTGAAGAGTTTATTTTTACCAAACATATTTCTGTTTCTATACAATGTTATATTTCATCGGCTTCAATAAGAACTTGTCGTAGATATTATTTTTGATATAACATGTTTTTAGTGTTGTATTTTATAAAATTTAAAGAGGATCTAGTATTATATTGTTAATTTGTTATCTAAATGTTAAAAGAGTTCACCAATGTAAGTATATTTCAAAATATAATTAAAGAAGAATTAAGTTTAATTTTTTCACAGAGTGAGATTATGTGTGTTTTATGTAAAAAAGGGGTGGAATTTGTACAACACCTATTTCTTTCATGTGAATTTACGTGGCAGGTGTGGTGCGCTTAGCTGAGATGTTTTGATAGAGAGTGGGTTGTCCTAGGAACCATTAAAGAACTGTTTGAGAGTTGGTTTGGCTGGCCTAACAGAAAACAGGAGAGGAAGATGTGGCTGACTGGGTTCTTTGCAGTGATTTGGAATATTTGGCTGGAACGTAACAACAGAATTTTCAACAATAAAGAAACAGGTGTTGATATCGTCCAAAGAAAGACGTTTTTGAGCTACAAGGAGTGGACTGATACTGATCCTCTTGGTTGTTGATGGCAATGCCGGAGATGACAGGGGTTCGTTTTTGTGTTCTATTTTGTTTGTTATGACTGTTTTAGTCGCTCCACTTTAATGTGTTGAGCTTTCTTTATTTCAAAAAAAAAGTTTAATTTTTTCAAACTTTAAAATATATGTATAACTTTCCTTTGTTTCACTAATTATAGAATCCAAGTTTCAACCATAAAGGCTCAAATTATAAACAAATTAAAACAAACGTGTCATTTGATCAAAATAAATAAGAAGGAAAAAAGGAGGTCGAAGCCAATAGTTGATATATGTAAGTAAGATGATAATAATAATTAAATTAAAAGATTTGCTAACAAACTGAATGTCTTAGGAATACAAAAG
Source organism: Arachis hypogaea (assembly GCF_003086295.3). Taxonomy (NCBI): domain Eukaryota; kingdom Viridiplantae; phylum Streptophyta; class Magnoliopsida; order Fabales; family Fabaceae; genus Arachis; species Arachis hypogaea. The sequence continues at coordinate 29,488,458 of NC_092046.1, forward strand.
TTAAATTGAAACCTTTTATAGTGAAAAAGAGTTAGTGCATTTAACTTTTTTTGAAAATTTTTGTTTCTTCAATATTTTTGTTTGTTAGTATATTTAAGGAGTGCGTTCTTAGCAAAATTTTAAATTAATTAAAATTGAATTTATGATGTTAATGTATGAGATGGTCCCATGGAATGCAATTGTTATGGTGTCTCATTGCAGTCACGTGGGTCATTTGTGAGAGTATCAAGATGATCTCATGTAGTGTTGGCCTATCTAACGCCATAGTGTCTCACTTGCACCACCAACCTCTTTTTAAGATAGCTAACATTTATATAGTTATTTATATAAATGCTTCACCATCAGTCCAAATCAATGAACAAGAAAGAAATTAAGAACATCGTCAAGCCCCCACTTATACGCCATGATTCCTCATTCCTCTTTCTCCGATTGACTTTTATTACTTTGAAAGCGAATACATTATATGTATATTCTTTCAACTTACATTCCCGTCTCCCTAGTGAGCTTCAATTTTTTTTTTGTCCGAAACTACCTCTAAACAGGAAAAAAAAAAAAACAAACAAACAATCAGCTAACTACATCAACACCAATGTTAAGAATAGTAACGAACTCCTTGGAAGGAGCAATTCAAGTAACTTCAGCAATAATTCTTCGAGTTCCATAGCTAGCTGATCAGTCCGTAGCCTTGCATTGTTATATTTCTTTGGGACCCATTCAAAATGCACAACCAAAAAGGGAAAAGAAGCTCCTGAATTTTGATAATAAGATCCATTTTTTCTTTTTGATTGACTGGCTCAAGGTTCTTGAAAAGAAAATACACATCCAAACAATCAGTTTTACAAGTGAGCTCCTTAATACCATTCCAAACTAAAACTAAACCTATCCAAATAGAGAATAACCCACATCTAAATACACTCCAACAAAGAAGGATCCCAAAACAGCCCATAATCTATTTTTTATTTGAATCTCTAATAATACAACTAAATCTGGCTAAACCTTGCTCAAACACTGTACTAGCATCACAATTCAATTTAAAATAGTTATCTGGAGGAGGTTCCTACTAAACCCGTTGGCCAAGGGGAATAGAATTAAGCTTCAAAGAACCTCACCTAAACCATCAATTCGTTGGCAATATGACGAACAAGAATGACAACCTTATAATCAGACCATAGCTTGTGAGAATAAAAAATATCATTGTATTTTATACCTCTAGATCCACCATAAGTCCACGCAAAATAAAATTTTTTTTTCAATTATAGCCTTCCGAACCAGGCTTCAAAACTGCTCAATGTCGCAAAACTCACAAAGGAAGGATCCAAAAAATTCCAAATTACTTTAAATTTCTCACAATCCCTCAAATAATGTTTAACTGATTTCTGATAATTGTGATATCTAGAACAACTATCTAAGTTAGCAATTCCAAATCTATAGTGGAAGGCCTCCGTTAGAAGCATCTTATGAAGACTGAGCCAAATGAAAAATTTAATTTTCTCCAGAATAAAGAGCTTCCAAAGCCATCTCTAACTGCTTTGAACAATCCAATTGACTTTGCACTCTCCTAGCCACATATTTTCATCTCTAGCACTATAAGCTTTTGATTTCTTAGGCTACAAATACCATCTCATTTTATTACAGCCATGGCTAGCCGGAATGCATCTCCTAACCTATTTGACATCCTTCGAAATTGGAGCTGCTAAATTATCGATAAGCCAAGAACTATTCCTCCAGCTATCTACTAAAGTGTAATATAATTCAAAAATATGGATATAAAGGACCTTCTCTCCTAAGCGACCAAGAGGAGAGCAAGTGTCATGCCAAAGGGATTTTTGCAAACCTCTAGAGCACTATTGAAAACCTTGATGATATTCTTCCAAACTAGAGAAGCATTTCCAACTTTAGAGCCATTGATATCTAGGAATGCTGAAGATATTTCTCCGAGATAATTTGCACCCACATCTTCTCCTCCTTATTTAAAATTTGTCAAGCTAGTTTACCAAAGGAAAATATTCACACATATAGTATCCCGGACTCCCAACCCACCATCATACTTAGGAGTAATAACCTAATCCTACTTTACCTTACGTAAAATCATTCCATTAGCTTGTCCTTTTTATAAAAGTTGTATCGTCAAAGAAATGATTTTTTTCACAGACATAAATAGGAAGAAAAGCAACTTGAATTTGGTAAACAGGAATGGAAGCCACAATAGATTTAATTTAACATAACCTGCCAGCCTTATTGAAGAGGCCCCCTTTCTAACTAGCTAATCTGTGATGACTTTTCTCAATAACCTCCTGTGAAGTTCTCCTTGTCGCCCTCTTATGCTCGATATTAACTCCCAAGTATTTTTCTAAGTTCTGAGTGAATCGAATGTTAGACACCCCAGACAAGACATTCCTTCTTCTCAGAGGTATGTTCTTAGAACATTGTGCCTTGGACTTGCAAATATTCATCTTTAATCTTGAAGCATTAGTAAAAAGATCAAGTGTCTTCATCATCACCTGAACCTGCGATTTAGAAGCTTTGCAAAACAATAATAGATCATCTGTAAACATTAAATAGGAGATTTTGAGGCCTTTCTGAGATACTAAAATCGGAATCCAAGAACCATAGAATCTCCTTGCCTTAGTCCTCTCTTATGATGAAAACTTTGAAGCCTGCTGCCATTCCACATAATAGACAAAGAAGAAGAGCTAACACGTGACATAATGAGACGAACAATGCTTCCAGTAAACCCAAATTTAACAAGAGAGTACTCTAAAAAGATCTAATCAACTCTATCATAAGCTTTTTCGAGATCAATCTTAAAAGGCATAGTACCTTTCTTGAATTTGGTCTGACGCATGAATTGCAGAACTTCTTGGGCAATAATATTTTCAGTAGTCCCTCTCCAAAGAATGAAAATCCCTTGAAGATGTTCCGTTATTTCTATAAGAAAAGGTTAGAATCTGTTAACCATGACCTTAGTGATGATCTTATATATGACGTTGCACATGCTAATAGGCATGAACTCTTTAAAGTATGTAAGAGAGTCCACCTTAGGAATAAGAACAATAATATTGTCAAAAATTACAGACTCCAAAGGTTCACCCAAGAAAGCCTTCTTCACTATACCCTAAACATCATGACCAAGAGTTTTCCAAAATTCTTTGAAGAAGAGCGCTTGAAAGAAATTGGCTCAATAACAGCAATTCTAACCTCTTCTAAAGACATTGGCTCAATAAGCCTTTGGCAAGCCTCTTTACTAAGTTGAGGCATAGGAAAATCTCTCATCCTCTTAATATCAATCTCCTCTCTAGTGCCAAAGAGCCTCTAAAAGAAAGATTTGCTTTTAATTCAAGGGTGTTATCATTAGTCGACCAGGTTTCGTCATTAAGAAATAGACCATGAATCTTATTCCTTTTCCCCTCATAATAGTTTGAAGATGAAGATATTTTATGTTTCGATCACCAAACATTACCCATTGCTCCCTTGACTTTTGGTACCACAGAGGTTCCTCCTGCATAAGAATAATGTTAAACTTTTCATTAAACTCATTCTCGTTAATGCGCAAAACAAGGACTTCTGTATCCTCCAAAGTAACCTGAATACCATTAATCTTCCTCTCTATCTCCCTCTTTTTGACAAAAACATTACCAAAAATGTTCTTGTTAAATTTCTGAGTCACTTTTTGCACCTTAAGCAAACTTTTCACAACATTTGGAGATCCCTTGGTCCACTCTTGATTAACAACACTATTAAAGTGAGGGTGTGTCAACCACGTTGCTTGAAATCTAAAGTGATTTCTCATTTTAGAAATACTAGGCATATAGCATCTGACTAATAGAGGGCAATGGTCAGAGTGAAGTCTTCCTAACACCTCTATATAAGCTTTTGGAAACAATAGACGCCAATCATGATTAATAAGAGCTCTATCGAGCTTCTTTGCTATATCAATCCCTCTAGTTACCCTTCTATACCAAGTATATTTCCTTCCAATAGCACCCACAAAAAGGCCATAATGATCCAGAACATTAGCAAAAAGATTATCTCTAATGTTATTAAAAGCTCCACCATTAACCTCATTAGAAAATAAAATTTTATTAAAATCACCAATCACAAGCTAAAAGCTCTGATAGTTAAAAAATTTCTATGATAATCATCCTAGAGTTGCAAACGACACTGAGCTTGAGGATTGCTATATACTGTGGAGCGAATCCAAGAAGCTGAACCCATATTGATCTCAATACTCACATTGATTTTTTACATCAAGAAGTCTAATAATAAGATTTTTAATTGAGTAAAAAGACCCAAATTCCACCGCTATGGCCTTGTGCCTCAACCACACCAACCTCTATATAACCCAACCTATCCCAGAAAACCTTCATCTTCTCAATGAGTTTTAAGAATAACAAAAATAGATGAGTGAAATCTAGCTCAATATCTTTATAATGCACATGAGACATTTTATTGGAAACCCCTAATATTCCAAGCTAAAATACTAAAATCAAAACTAATCATGATTAACAATTGATAATTAAAGTACGCACTAACCTCAACTTAAGAAGTTGCGATACTAATCTCCTTTGGCTTCCCATATCACCTGCCACCTTCAAGCATTATGCTGGCTTCTTCATTTGCGGACGCTGTAAGAACTACTTCCTACTCATCGGGCTTCCTTTGTTCATCGACCCTTTCCAGTGCCGACCCTTTAATGAGCTTCCCAACAGCTGAAGAAGATGCTACTAGATGGGCATCTGATGCTGATCCAACATTGCCATTATCCATAGATGTCGAGGAGCTTTGGTAGGAGGTTGGATGCATGCACTTATAGCCATTCTTGAAGATTAGTGTCGAGCTGCCAAGCTTCTTCTTTAGAGTCCCGATGGTACTCTTCGATAATGACGAAGTACGAGCAACAAGTGCATCACTTGCTTCCTTTTTGGTTTTTGAAGAGGTGCCTATATCCTTTTAGAATATGGAATTCATTCTATGTCCAATTTGATTACTAGCTAGGCCTACCTTCTTCAAATTTATGTTTTGTCCATGTTGAGCTTTATGCTTAATGAAAAGCCCATTTTATTTTTTCCATTGTGCCTAACTTCTTCAATCTATCCATCCTCATATCCTTTGTTATCACGTTGCATATCATTCCCATGCAACAAATCTGTCACATGATCTTCCTCGTTAATAACTAAATTTGAATTATTGGGATTCTTTCCATATTCAAAATTTTGTTCATTTTGAATTGTTGGTGCCTCTCTGGATTCACTTTTGGCACGGCATCACTGCTAGTCTCAATAGTCAATTCCATCATTTCTTGGTGCATCCTTCATCATACAATCTTCAGAGACATGTCTAAAATAATTGCACTTATTATATATGAGGTATAACCACTTATATTCGATATTAAAAACATAACCATCAAACTTAATCCTCCTCATCACATGTATGCCAAGATCAAGGTGAACACAAGCACAAGAAAATTTTTCCCTCTTAGCAGACTTAGTAGCTAAGTCTATTTTGACAAGTTTTTCCACTGCTGAAGTAATGTGCCTCACAGCTTCTTCTTGATAAAACTATATACCCAAACCTGGGATATTAATCCAAATCATAGTAGAACCAAATGATTTTCATATGGTTTGAATTTTGGCGTTCATGGTTTGATTGCTAGATAATGACCAGCAATCATCCAAGGCCCTCCCAAAAGCACCTTATCCCGATCTTCAAGAAGATTAAAACCATGACATAATCAAACCCCACATCTAGAACTTCATAGGCCCCCTTCAAATGCCAGACTGCCTTAAGCTTTTGAACTAAAGTCCTATAGTTAAGATGTTTACGAAGGACCTTGATCACTATAGCATGATAGCATCCATAAAAGGCTCAGAAAAAATCTTCCTAACCTCATCAAAAAAGGTTACACAGGGCATTTCGTTGTCTTCAATAACCACAGCCATCCTATCTCTTACCAATTCCCCAGCCACCACAAAATTTCTTGGGCCAAATAATCCAACCACCTTGTCCCTAAAAATTTTTTCTTGGTTGTACAAACATCCCCTTACCTTTTGCTCCCTCGAAAACACCTGATGCAAACCTGATAAACCCCAATTTTGTGGTTTATATTGTGTAGAATTTGGAGAGTTTTGTCAATATTTTCCACACTTATTCATAGAAATTTCATGGTTTTGTATTCCTTCCTAATTTCACTTCATGATTGAAAACATGCTTCTTTTGCTTTAAAAATGCCATATTTTGATCCTCTTCTATTACCATTCGATGTCGTGATATGTTTGTTGAGTGATTTCAGAGTTCATAGGACAAGAATGGACTAGAAGAAAGGAAGGAAGCATGCACAAGTGGAAGGAACATGAAGAATTGAGCTTTGGAGAATCGGCTGCGACGCGCACGCGTGGCCCACGCGCACGCGTGGGTGCAAGAGGCTAGGAATGGCACGCGAGAGTGGACGCATTCACGTAGAATGGCAAACTACCATCGACGCATGCGCATGCCTGACGCGTACGCGTGGCTTGCAAAACTCAGATGACGCACACGCGTGATGCCCAGCACGTGATCTCATTAAAGAAATCGTGGCTGGTGATTTCTGAGGGGCTTCAGGCCCAAATTCAGCTGGATTCTGCATGGAAAAGACCCAGGAACTCTAGGGGGAAAAGGGGAGATCATTCATTGTAGACTTTACACACATTTTGGCTAGTTTTGGGGTTCTCATGTTCTAGGAAGAGAAACTCTTGCTCTTCTCTAGATCTAGTTTGGTTTGATCTTTCCTTGTTGAAATTCTGAATTGGTTTTGTAAATTTTAGTTTCTATTACTTGATTTGAATTCCTTAGTATAATTTTGTTTAGATCTTGTATTTGAATTTAAATTTTCTTATTATTTCCCATTTTCTTCTCATTTTATGAACTTTGTGGATCTTAAATTTCTATTAGTGCGTTGATGTTTTCCATGATTAATAGTGTTGTTTGAGTTGTTTTCTATTGATAATTGTTAGTGGGTAGTTGTAATTTTCAATTAATTTACAATTTGAATATGTCTTTTGTTGATGCATTCCATGTGTTTGATGAAATATTTCCTTTGATTATGGAGTAGTCTTCTTTACTCTTGACCTAGGCTAAGGAAATTGGGTAAACTTGAGTCATTGGGTATAATTGATTTGGTGATTTGAGAACCCTTAGTGGTCAATTTGATAACCATTGACACTAGCCTACTACTAAGTCAATTGGTAGCTAGGTTAGGATTTATGGATTGATGTTGATCAAGCCGTTTGATATACTTCAAGCATAGAAGTAAGCTTAATGAGCTTGGTTCCTCATAATTGTCAAGATATGGTTATTAGACAAGGATGGTGACCCCAATTCCTATGCCTAGCCAAGAGTGCCTTTTATTATTCATATTCAAAACCCAAAAATACCAATTGCTTGATTATTGTTATAGTTAGTTTAGTTATTCACCTAGTTCTAGAATAGAAGTAGATTATATGTTCTTTTGCTAGATTGAAATTGCCTTTACTTTGCTTTAGTTACTTGATTCAGTTTCTTGCACTTCAAGATTTCTTGCATGTTAGCTCTAGTCGTTTAATTTCTAGATCATGACTCCTAACCCTGGAATTCTAACCAATATCGATGCACATATTTGCCCATTCCTTGTGAGACGACCCGAGGTTTAAATACTTCGGTTTACTTTTATTGGGGTTGAACTTTGTGACAACCAATTATTAAAATTTATTTGAGGATTGTTGTTGGTTAGAACTATACTTACAATGGGATTTTATTGAGAAATTCTTTACCGACAATAATTCTTGTATCAAAACCCCTCATCGCTCTTCCCTTTATTTGCCTCAAAAGGAAGAAGCCTCACCATGTTCAACCTTCTTTTCCTCCTTCCTGCTCATGCCGGACACTCCTTCCTCACTTGTCACTCTACAACTGACCTTCAATTAAAATTTGTTAGCTTCCTACCTTCTCTCTTTCTTTGATTTCTAGTGACCTTCAATTTGATTTACCCGTTCTTGGCTGGACACTCCACTAATTTCTTAATTTATAGAGCTACTAAAAAGAAAGTTAAATCTCTCAATATTTTCTATTTTTAGAATGCTTTTTTGATACATTTAGTTAACATGGAGATAATTAATGTTGTGTTTCTTGTGTTGAAAAATAAGGGTCTCTAAGCAAAATATGCGACTCTTCTGATGCAGGAAGAGATTTTTGGGTTTCAGAATTCTCGGTAGTAATGGGTCAAACTTAGGGATAAGAATACCAAATTCTTTCATTGAAGACTATGATTAGACAAAAATGCAACAGAACAACTAGGGGTGCATTTGTTTTGCTTTTACATTTTCTATTTTTATTTTCAGTATTTTCTATTTTTTTAAATTTTGTGAAGAAAAAAAGAAAAAAAAAACATGATTTTATTATTTTCACTATTTTCTCTTTTTCTTTCACAAAATCCAAAAAATAAAAAACATAAAACATGAAAACAAAAAATAAAAATGCAAACCAAACGCACTCTAGCATTTTCTAAGAAGATGGAAATCGGATCGCTCATAATAAAGACATGGAGAAGGAGAAAGTTAACTTCTTTAGAAAGCTTATTTGTCCTACAGTAGATCTGAGTGCTATGGGTTATCAACCTTTGACACAACTTTCTGATGAAATGTGTGCTGAATTATCTAAGAATATTTTTAAAGACGAAGTAGGAGAGTAATGATGAGCATGAATTCCTTTAAAGCTCCAGGTGCTAATGGTTATTAAGATTTCTTCTTTAAGGAATATTGGGATATTATTGCAGATGATATTTTTCAATTTGTAGCTTAGGTCTTTGCAAGTGAAATTCTGGATGCCTCTATGTTTAAAACTCTGGTGGTTTTCATTCCAAGTGTTGGTAGCTCTTCTCTTTTAAAGGAATTCTAATCTATTAAACTTTGTAATGTCATTTACAAAATTATAACCATGGTGGTGGTCTACAAGCTCAGACCTTTATCTCGGGAAGTACCTCATTTTTTGGAGAGGATAAAGTCAAAGAAAAGGTTCTTTCTTTCATGATTGACCTAGAAAAACCTTACGAAAGGGTTGATTGGAACTTCTTACACTAGACCTTGAGGCTTTTCAAATTTTTGCAGTCTGTAATCTATCTCATCATGTGGTATGTTAGATGTTCTTCTTTGTCTATCATGTAGAATGGTAATTGATGCATGGCATCTTGTACCCTTTTTTCCTCTATTTTCTAGTCATTTTTAGTTAGTATTTATTAAGTTTTATTATATTTTAGTGCAAAAATCTTCTTCGAATGCTACCTTGAGTTGTTTTAGTGTTTTTATGATTTCAGGTAAAATTCGGAACAAGTTGACAGCGTTTTATGCAAAAAGGAGAAGTATTGGAGCTACCCGTTTTGGGCGCTAAATGCCAAGCTAGCATTTAGCGCTAGCAAGATTTGCAAATAGAAGCGTCTTTGCCCCTTATAGGCGCTAAACGCCCAACTGGTGTTTAGCGCTAGGAAGCCCGAATCGAAAGCCCACTGTTGGAGCATTTGTAGTTGAATTTAGCTTTTATTAGTTATCTTTTCTTTTATTTTTGTAATTTTTATTTACAAAAAATATCTTTTAGTTTTAGGATTTATTATTTTATTTTATTTTAAAATCAAATTAGGTTAGTTATAAAAGGAAAAATATTCACCCTTTAGGAGGATCTTTTCACTTCCGCACTTTCACACTTTTCAGAATCTTTGTTTTCTCTGTAAGTCATGAGCCATCAAACTGCTTTGGTTAAGGTTAGGAACTCTGTTTATTTCTATGGATTAAGACTATTACTTTTTCAATTTTAATTAATGTACTGATTCAGTTTCAAGGATTACTTTCGTTCTTAATTTTATGAATCTGGCTGGAATGAGAGTATGACCCTTATTTTAGATGCGTTCTTGTGACCCTCGGGAGAGGTTTGATCTCTCACTTGAACACAACTTCAAGGTAAATTCCTCCTAAGTTGATAATTACTTGGATTAATCTGAATACGTGACATATAATCTGTTTAACTTTTGGTAATTAAGGTTTTTATGGCCATAAACTAGATTTGAACTTAACCCTCTAATCAGAATCAAGTGACCAAGAGATTGGCGATTGATGAAGGTTAGAGGAGACTAAATCACTAAGAGATTAGGGTTTAGTTAATTATAGTTTACCATGAAATGAATCTTACATGATTAAAATAGTTGGTAAGAAAACTTGATTCGAAAAAGTAAACATCTTCGATACCTTAACTATCTCTCTCATTGATTTCTACACCAAACTGATTATTTGCTTTTTTTTACTCTTGTTTTATTGTTTAATGCTTTTAAAATCCACAAAACTAACTTTTCTGTTTGCTTGACTAAGCCAATCAGTTGCCAATTGTTGCTCAGTTCCTCAGTCCTCGTGGAATCGACCCTCACTTACCTGAGGTATTACTTGAACGACTCGGTGTACTTTGATAAAATCTAATTTTGTGGTTTATCTTGTGCATAATTTGAGGGATTTTATCACATTTTCTCACATTTATTCAATGAAATAGCATGGTTTTGCAATTCTCCCTTGATTTGTGCCTAAATGTGAAAACATGCTTTTTAGGCCCTAAAATTGGTGGTTTTAATCCACTTTAATTCCATTCGATGCCTTGATATATTTGTTGAGTGATTTCAGGTTTAGAAGGCAAGTATTGGACGGAAAAAATGAGGAGAAAAGCATGCAAAGTGGGAGAACTCATGAAGAAATGAAGGAACCGTAAAGCTGTCAAGCCTGACCTCTTCGCACTCAATCGACCATAACTTGAGCTACAGAGGTCCAAATGAGGCGGTTTCAGTTGCGTTGAAAAGCTAACATCCGGAGCTTCGAAATGATATAAAATTTGCCATATGTTACTTCGCGTTCAGGGGCGCGCACGGGCCATGTACGCGTGCGCGTCGATGCTGCTCGTGGCCCACTAAAGGAAAATCGCCCCCAGCGATTTCTGAAGCACTTTGGGCCCAACCCAACTCATTTTTGATGCTATTTCATGTAGAATTCAAGCTTGGAGAAGGGGGGAGCAATTATTTGTAGCATTAGCATCATGTAGGTTAGTTTCTAGAGAGAGAAGCTCCCTCTTCTCTCTAGAATTAGGTTAGGTTACTTCCATCTTAGATCTAGGTTTTGATTATTGTTTTCATCTTATTTCTCTTATGATTTCTTGTTCCTACTAATTGATTCTCTTAGTTTTCATGTTAATTTCTCTTTTAATGTTTCTTTTGTGTTGATGAACTCTTGATGGATTTGGATCTCTTTTATGAAATTTATGTTTGATGTTCTTTTAATTGTTGATTTGAGTTGTGAATTTACTTTTCTTGTAATTTGTAGTTGGTAGATTTTACTATTTCTTGTCATTTATTATGCTTTCCTTTTATGCCTTCCAAGTGTTTGACAAAATACTTGGTTGGGCTTTAGAGTAGATTTTGAGCATTCTTGGTTTGGGAAGAGTAATTGGGCAATCTTTAGTCATTAATACCCAATTTACATTGGCGATCTAGAGTTGTTAGTTAATATCATTTTCAATGACGCTAATCTTTTGCTAATTCAATTAGTAAGTTGATTAGGATTTTTGATTTGAGATTAACTAGTCTTGTTTGACTTTCTCTCATGGAAGATAACTTACACCTTCTTCCAATGTTGGAGATGACGAAATAAGATAAATTCTTGTTAATTATTGTTATGATTTAATGACTAGGATAGAAAGTCTATGATCTCAAACCTTGCCATGAATGTCTCTCTTTATTAATTGCTTTCCTTAATTGCTCTTTTTACTTTTCTTGTCATTTATTTTCTTGCAAAAATATAAAATCAAACCCCCCTTGCATTTTCATAGCCAATAATTGATCACTTCATTGCAATTCCTTGTGAGACAACCCGGAGTCTAAATACTTCGGTTATAAATTCATTGGGGTTTGTACTTGTGACAACTCAACTTTTTGATTGGGAGGATTCTTTGTTGGTGTAAAACTATACTTGCAGCGAGAATTCATTCATTTGAGGAAATTCTATACCGACACGACAAATCTTTTTAAATCAAAATGGCGCCGTTATCGGGGAGTTGCAATGGTGTTATGTTATTGGCTATTGTATATATGTTAATATGCTTCTTTGCTAGTTTTTGCTTGTTTTAGGAGTTAGTTTTTATTAGTTCTTACTAGTTTTGTTTTTATTTTCTCTTGCTATTTTGAATTCTCACCACTTTGGCTATGAGTTTGGCTTAAATTATGTTGTAGAGAATGGGAACTACAATGGTAACATGCATCAAGAATTTGGGAATCAAAGATGGGAGGAACCTCAAGGGATTGATCAACCTTATTGGCAACAACCTCCTCTGATTTCTTATGGGTATAATTCTAATCCTAATGCATATCAATCTAATGGATGTAGTGACCCTTACTGTGATTGTCAACAACCACCACCACATGCCGATGAACCACCCCCTCAACCTAATTTTGAATCACCTTACTCACAAGCCCCCTACTACCAAACACCTCATTATGACCCTAATCCTTATCCACCATACCAACCATTTTATGAACCATATGAACCATACATGGAACCACCACAATTCTAATACAATTACTCTCAAGAACCACCTCAATATACACCACCTCCATATCCTTGCCAAGATGAACCAACTTCCAATTATGAAACCTCCTTCCCAAACAATGAACCTTCTTTTTCCACACCACCTCCAATGGATGATCCTCTCCAAGAATGTGTTAGTTCTTACATTCGAAGGCAAGAAGAGAACCAAAAGGAGTTTAAGGAGCTAGAAGCTAAGATGGCTATCCTAGCGGAAGCCGTTAGCAATATGGTCTCCTCCCGCCTAAGGCTATGCGACCAAGGAACTCCCGTTGTTGAATGTGGAGAAGAAATTAAGGAGCATAATGAGGAAGTGAGCTTAGAGCTTCAAGGTGAAGAAGAGGAGTTAAAGCAAGAATTGTCACAAGGGGAAGAAGTCGAGATAATTGAGCCGGAAGAAGTGGTTGACCAAGAGATGGATTCAATCATTGAGGAATTCCTATCTACAATTGAATCCTATCCCATTGGGCTTGAAATTGAGGTCAAAGAAGAAGATGAACAACCTCTCATGCCCTTGGTGAGCAATGAAGAAGAGATTGAATTGGAAGAGAGCCACCAAGAGGAAGAGGTTGAAATTGAAGAAGCTTGTGAAGAGGTGGAGGTAGTCAAAGAAGAGCACAAAGGAGTTGATAAACCACTATTTTATGGTTTATCTTGTGCTCAATTGAGTGGATTTTATCAATCTTTCATACACTTATTCATATGATTTGCATGAGTTTACGTTTTCCTTCCTGATTTTGTGCTATGATTGAAAACATGCTTCTTTGGTCTTAATTTTGATATGTTTAATCTTCTCTTATTACCATTCGATGCCTTGATATGTGTGTTAAGTGTTTTAAGAGATTACAGGGTACGAATGACTCAGAGGATGGAAAGGAAGCATGCAAAAGTGGAAGGAATACAAGAAGTTGAAGAAATTGCTAAGCTGTCCAACCTGACCTCTTCGCACTCAAACGGTCATAACTTCAGCTACAGAGGTCCAAATGAGATGGTATAGCTTCCTTGACCTCTTTGCAACGATAGATAATTTGCTATAGCTTCCTTGAATCCAAGTGACACGAACGCGTGGATCACGCGGATGCGTGACCTGGCGAAAACCCAATCCTCGCGAACGCGTGGACGACGCTTCTGCGTCACTTTCCCGCGACCTGTACGTACCAGAATACAATGGGGGCGATTTCTGGGCTGTTTTTGACCCATTTTTTGGCCCAGAAAACACAGATTAGAGGCTATAAAGTAGGGGAATGCATCCATTCATTAACAAGTCTTCCATACATTCACTTTTGATATTTTAGATGTAGTTTTTAGAGGAAGAGGTTCTCTCCTCTCTCTTAGGTTTTAGGATTAGGACTCCTCTTAAATGATTTAGGATTACAACTTTCTCTCAGGTTCAATATTCCTTTTGCTTTATATTTCTCTTTTACTTTTAGATACTTTAATGCTTTTATTTAATTACTTATGTTGCCAAATTGGCTTATGAACTATTCATGTTAGGATTTTTCTTTATTTGATATAAATTGAGGTATTTCAGATTTAGCTTTTTATATTCTTGGCTTTAATTGATTAACTGGAGGTTCTTGAGTTATCAAACTTATCGTGATTGTTAATTGTTATTTTTGCTAATTGAATTGATGAATTCCACTAACTCTAGTCTTTCCTTAGGAGTTGGCTAGGACTTGGGATCTAACTAATTAGTCCACTTGACTTTCCCTTGCTTTCGTAAAGGTTAACTAAGTGGGATTAAACTCAATTCTCATAAGGATAACTAGGAAGGACTTCCGAATTTTCATACCTTGCCAAGAGTTTTATTAGATATTAATTTATTAATTCTTGCAACTTATTTTCCTTGTTCAAACCTTTCAAAAACCCCCAATTTACAAAACTCATAACCAATAATAAGAACACCTCCCTGCAGTTCCTTGAGAAGACGAGCCGAGGTTTGAATACTTTGGTTATCAATTTTAAAGGGGTTTGTTACTTATGACAACCAAACTTTTGTAAGAGAGGAATTCTTGTCGATCTAGAAGCTATACTTACAATGCGAATTTATTGTGAAAATTCTAGATCGCGCGAGAGTTTCGTTCTTCAAAATGGCGCCGTTGCCGGAGAATTACAAACGTGTGCCTTATTATTGGTTATTGTAAATATTTGCTTTTTGCTTGTTTATTTGTTTTTATTTAAAAAAAATTTCAGATTTTTATTTTAAAATTTTTTTATCTTATCTTATCTTAGTTTTAAATTTCAAAAGTCAAATCTTTTTCAAAAATCATATCTTTTTCAAAATCTTATCTTAACTCATTTCAAAATCAAATTTCAAATTTCAATATTTAAATTCTAAAATTCAAAATTCAAATTTCAAAAATTAAATTTAAAATTTTAAAAATCAAACCTTTTCAAAATTTAAATATATTTCAAATCTTTTCTCTTATTTATTTTATTTTATTTTATTTTCCTTTGCGTGTTTATTTATTTTTATTTTTAATTTTTATTAGTTACTATGAGTTCTCACCCCCGTCGCTTTGAGTTTGGTTCCAATGTTGTTACAAGGAATGGAAATTATGACAGGAACATGCATCAAGGTTAAAACAATCAGAGATAGAAGGAGCCACGAGGATCTGATCAACCCTTCCGGCAGAAACACCTTCCGCAATACCACAAACAAAGACCATCCTACAATGCATGCCAAAACAATTGTTATGGTGGACTCTTTCGCAACAACCAACACCCACCTAACTGCTATAGTCAAGAGCCATTCCGAGGTGCATACCAAGACCATAGATATGGTAGACCCCCGTCATATACCTATGACCCACCTCCTCAACATAGCTTTGAACCACCATACTCACAAGGCCCTTACAACCAAACACCTCCAGACGACCCTAACCCATATCCACCCCAACTCCAATCCAATTACTCCCCAGAACCACTACCTCAATATTCACCATCTCCATATCCTTATAAAAAAGAACCACCTCCGTATTATGAGCCCTCTCTCCCAACCAATGAACCCTCATATCCACCCCAATCTCCAATGGATGACAACCTTCGTGTTCTTCTTCAAGGGCAAACGAGGATGTAAAGGAATGTACTGGAACTCGCGACTGCCTTAACCGAGTTAGTAAATAAATTAGCTTCCCAACATCTGAGCACTCAAAGTACTCCCATGGCTACATGTGGAGAATCAAAAGAAGTGCGTAGCATGAAGGAGACACTAGAAACTTCAGTGGATAATGAGAAACATGGCTTTGTACTGGAACAAGTGGAGGAAGCCATAATAGTTGCAGAGGAAGAAATGGTTGAAGATTTAGGAGATGCTGAACCATCATGGGAAAATCAGGTTATAGAACCTCCTTCCAAGGCGATTGAAATTGATGCTGAGGAGGGTGTACAACCTCCAAGGCATATCATAGTTGAAGACTTGGAAGAGGTTGGTCAAGAGATGGAGATTAAAGAAGAAGAAGCACAGCCTCCCATGCCCTTGGTGAGCAATGAATAAGAGATTGAATTGAAAGAAAGCTTCCAAGAGGAAGATGTTGATATTGAAGAAACTTGCAAAGAGGTGAAAGTTGTCAGAGAAGAGCACAAGGGAGTGGAGCTTGCAAATTCGTTAGAAATACCTCCCCCTAAGTTACCATCTTCCTTCACAACATTCAAGTGGGTAAAATTCATATCCCTTAGCTTTCTAATTCCACTTGAATATGGGCTACTGGAGACGGATGGTCAACTTAGAGCTCTTTGTAGCATTAAGAGTAAGAGGAAGATGGTCAGTGGTAAGAATTGTCCTGCAAGGTTCATTATGGTTGGAAGCTTTAAGTTTAAACGCAAAGGTTGGTGTAAAGCTCAACCGAATGGGTCTAGGAAGTTGTTTGGACGCTTCAGTGAGAATTCTAAGGTTGAAACACCCGGATGGAATCATGATAATCAACTTGATGACGGGTGTAGAAACAAGATTTGGGATCCAGGAATATATGAGGATCAATTTTGGGAGCTCAAATCTTGTGAAGAACTCCATCAAAGCTTGAAGAATTTACTTGGTATTGATAGAGCTTATTGGAAGTCCAAGCATTGGTGGAAGTTTCAAGACGAGTTCAAGCACAAGCCACCATAACAGGGAACTCACCAAAATGTCCAACTTAAGGACTTTAACTAAAAGTGCTAGGTGGGAGGCAACCAACTATGGTATGATCGTTCCTTTTTCAACTATAATTTTATTTAGTTTTGTTTGTTTTTTTTTAATTTTATTTTATTTCATTGAACCTGGAATTATTCATAACATCTGCATACTGCATTCTGCATTAAAAAAAAATGCAGGAGACGCGTAAGCGTCACTGACGCGTCCGCGTCACCAGTGCATTGGGAAGAAAAGAAAATTGAACAGAGAGTCACGCAAAAGTGTGGCTGGAGGCGTGCCTTAGGCACAAATACGCCACGCGACCGTGTCACTGACGCGTTCGCGTCGTTTGCAAAATAGCCTCCCCACGTGTCCGCGTCACCCACGCGAATGCGTGGCTCTGTAAAATTGATGTAAATGGGTGTATGGCAGTATGTTGGGCTGGAATGGGGCTGGACTCGTGCTAGAAGCCCAAGCCCTCCCACGCAAATGCGTGCTCGACGCGTTCGCGTCGTTTTTCAAAAATGGCCACTCACGCAATCGCGTCACCCATGCGAACGCGTCACCCAGATTTTTGGCAAAATGAATTTAAAACAGAGAGTTGCGCGAACGCGAGGCTACACTCGCGCCAATCGCACAAATCAGGCCACGCGATCGCGTGACCCACGCGTCCGCATCACCTGACCTTATCGCGCACCACGCGACCGCGTCACTCACGCGTCCGCGTCATCTGCGCCGCACAGCTTATCCAAATCAGCACCAAAAATCTTATCTTTTCTTCCCTGATACTAATTTTTCCTCCCTCCTTTCTTACTTACTTCTTCTTCCTTTCTTTCCCTTCTCATTCTTCTTATCTTTCATTTTATTTTACTTAATTTATTTGCATATTTCATTCATTGCATCTTAATTTTGTGCATATTTTTATTTTCTTTTCTAAATTCATTATTTTTCCTTTGATGTTAAAATTTTCTTATTTAAATGTTGCATCTTCTCTTGAATTATTTTGGGTGCTTAGTGACTTGTGTTATTCTGGTTAGGTAATATTATTTAAATCAATGCCAATCTTTTATACCTATATTACTTTTGCATTGACATGAATTTATATTATCTTTCCTTACCACTCTCTTCCCCATTGTTGCAAATTTTTTCACTCTTGATTTGCCATGTACTTCTACTGTTTTTTCACTTGCATGTTGTAGCTACCATGTAATTGAGACCCTTATTATCTGGCATTAACACCCATATTTTATTTATTTTCTATCTTTATTTTTGGGTTATTTTTCTTCTTTTCCCTCTTCTTTCAGGATGGCCACCACGAAGGGAGAGGAAAAGCCTCTTAATGGGGAGACAAGCCAGTCCGTCTGCACAATCTTTAGAGAAATAACAACAGTTATAGCTCGCAACCCATCCACCTGCACATCTTAGTATGCACCGAGGACGGTGCAATCTTTTAGTGTGGGGAGGTCGATACCGATTTCCATGGGTTAGCTATTTTCTTCTTTCCAACACCATTGTTTTATTTTCTTTGTTTGTTCATTATTGCATTTTCATGTTTAATTGCGTGTTTGTTTGATTCTATGCATTTAGCTACTACTTGGTAGAAAAATAATAAGTTTCTTCTAAAGATCCTATTTTTGAAAAATTTCACTAATTTAAATCAAAACTTTTATGTTAAACTTGTTTGAAGTTGTATTTGGAACATGGTTTTTGAGCCAAAGAACACACAACCTGTGAGATTTTGAGATTAATTACATGGTTACATTATTTAACCATAAATATTTTATTCTTGTGTGTTTTCTTCTCTATAATTGCAATCTTTACTTTGTTCCATTCTATATGTCCATTATTTAGTGTATTTACATGCTTGCATATGATTGAGGCCATTACTTGTACTCACTCACTTATCTCAAATAAGCCTACCTTTTATGTCATCCTTGTTAGCCACTTTGAGCTTTTTAACCCCCCTCTATTCCATAACCACATTACTAGCCTTAAACAGAAAAACAAAATAAAAATCCCAAGTTAAATCCTTGGTTAGCTTAAGATAGATATTGTGTATAATTTAAGTATGGGGAATTTTATGGGAACATTGGATGATAAAAAAAAGGAATTAAATTGAAAAAGTTATTTGAAAATTCGGGAAGCATGCTCATGTGAAATCAAAATAATTAAATTACCATGTGCAATCAAAAAAAAATTTTAAGTAATTAAATAAGGGGATAAATATATATATATATATATATATATATATATATATATATATATATATATTACCCCAAATGCAAAATAAAAAGAATCAATGCACATGGGACAAAATTCAAAAATAAGTTTGATACATGAGCATGTAATACAACAGTGGAAAAAATTTGGGTAGCTAGGTAAAGCATTTTAAATTATATAAAGTATGTATATGTTAGGTGAGATCTTAGACTAATCAAGGATTCAGTTTGTTAGCTCACTTAACCTTATATATATATATATATATATATATATATATATATATATATATATATATATATATATATATATATATATATCCTTACCTTTGAAGACCTCATGATGTTTGCATTGGTATACTAAATAGTTGTTGATTGGTTAGATGAAGAACAAGGTTGAGAAAGCATGACTATGGAAGAGTAGAGTGATTGACCCTAGACTCTTGAGAGTTAGAGTGATATACACTACCAGTAAGGGTTCAATGCTTGATTCTATATTCCCTGCTTTCATGAGCTATCTTCTTACAAGTTTACTAGTTTTTACTGTATGGTTTGAATTAGTGGAATTTGATTTATGTTTGTCTTGGAGAACTTATTTATTTTTAACCAAGTAAGTAGAAGCATTTCATATTTAGTTGCATTCATATAGATAGGATTGCATTTCATACATTTTACCATTCCTCTTCACTCCTTTATAGCTTCTCTTGAGCTTAGCATGAGGACATGCTAATGTTTAAGTGTGGGGAGGTTGATAAACCACTATTTTATGGTTTATCTTGTGCTCAATTGAGTGGATTTTATCAATCTTTCATACACTTATTCATATGTTTTGCATGAGTTTACGTTTTCCATCCTGATTTTGTGCTATGATTGAAAACATGCTTCTTTGGTCTTAATTTTGATATGTTTAATCTTCTTTTATTACCATTCGATGCCTTGATATGTGTGTTAAGTGTTTTCAGAGATTACAGGGCAGGAATGACTCAGAGGATGGAAAGGAAGCATGCAAAAGTGGAAGGAATACAAGAAGTTGAAGAAATTGTTAAGCTGTCCAACCTGACCTCTTCGCACTCAAACGGTCATAACTTCAGCTACAAATGTCCAAATGAGATGGTTTCAGTTGCGTTGGAAAGCTAACATCCGGGGCTTTGTAACGATATATAATTTGCCATAGCTGCTTTGAAGCCAGGCGATGCGAACGCGTGACCTGGCGAAAACCCAATCCGCGCAAATGCGTGGACGACGCTTCCGCGTCACTTTCCTGCGACTGTACGTACCAGAATACGCTAGGGGTGATTTCTGGGCGGTTTTTGACCCAGTTTTCGGCCCAGAAAACACAGATTAGAGGCTATAAAGTGGGAGAATGCATCCATTCATTAACAAGTCTTCCATACATTCACTTTTGATATTTTAGATGTAGTTTTTAGAGGGAGAGGTTCTCTCCTCTCTCTTAGGTTTTAGGATTAGGACTCCTCTTAAAGGATTTAGGATTACAACTTCCTCTCAGGTTCAATATTTCTTTTGCTTTATATTTCTCTTTTACTTTAAGATACTTTAATGCTTTTATTTAATTACTTTTGTTGCCAAATTGGCTTATGAACCATTCATGTTAGGATTTTTCTTTATTTGATATAAATTGAGGTATTGCAGATTTATGATTCTTATTTAGCTTTTTATATTCTTGGCTTTAATTGATTAACTGGAGGCTCTTGAGTTATCAAACTTATCGTGATTGTTAATTGTTATTTTTGCTAATTGAATTGAATTCCACTAACTCTAGTCTTTCCTTAGGAGTTGGCTAGGACTTGGGGATCTAACTAATTAGTCCACGTGACTTTTTCTTGCTTTCGTAAAGGTTAACTAAGTGGGATTAAACTCAATTCTCATAAGGATAACTAGGATAGGACTTTCGAATTTTCATACCTTGCCAAGAGTTTTATTAGATATTAATTTATTAATTCCTGCAACTTATTTTCCTTGTTCAAACCTTTCAAAAACCCCCAATTTACAAAACTCATAACCAATAATAAGAGCACCTCCCAGCAGTTCCTTGAGAAGACGACCCGAGGTTTGAATACTTCGGTTATCAATTTTAAAGGGGTTTGTTACTTGTGACAACTAAACTTTTGTAAGAAAGGAATTCTTGTCGATCTAGAAGCTATACTTACAACGCAAATTTATTGTGAAAATTCTAGATCGCATGAGAGTTTCGTTCTTCAGGAGTGGAACTTGCAAGATCATTAGGACCACCCCTTCCTAAGTCACCATCCAATACAACATTCAAGTGGGTAAAATTCTTATCCCTAAGCTTTAATTTCTCACTTGAATATGGTTTGCTTGAGACGGATGGGCAACTTAGAGCTCTTTGTGGAGTCAAGAGTAGGAAAGAATTGGTTAGTGGGTGGAAATGCCAATCAAGGTTCCTTATGGTTGGAAACTCAAAGTCTAAGTACAATGGTTGGTATAGTTCTCAACTAAAGGGGTCTAAGAAGATGCTTTGGTGTTTACTTGAAAATTCGGATCACTTCTCACCCAATTGGAATCATGATGATCAATTTGAAGATGGATGTCAAAACAAAGTGTGGGATCTCGGATCGCACAAGGAAAATCAACTTTGGGAGCTCATGGTTTGTGAAGAACTCCATCAAAACTTGAAGATATTAACATTGAAGAATGAAGCTTATTGGAGATTTAAGCATTGGTGGATGTTCCAAGATGGATACAACCACAAGCAACCTTGATGAGGAGCTCCCCATAAGTCCAACTTAAGGACAATAAACAAAAGTGCTAGGTGGGAGACACCCCACCATGGTAAATTCTTTTCATTTTTTTCTCTTTTGTACATATTGGTAATTAGTTTAATTTCATATCTTGTTGAGTTGGTAGTTTAGTATGTTAAATAAGGTTTGAAGGTGTTTGGGTAGCTGTTTGGAGGTTTGGAATGCTTGGTTTGGTGCAAGAACTTGGAAAAATTTTGAAAAACAGAGCACCAACCCACGCATGCGCGCTCTTGGCGCGTACGCGCGCCTCAAGCACTTTCGACCATCCACGTGGGCGCGCCAAGTGTGCGTACGCGTGGATTGTAAAATCTCACCCCTCCATACATTGACCCGAGAGTTGCGCCTACACTGCGCCAGCACCATGCCTGAAGCACAAACCACCCGCGCGTGTGCGCACCTGGTGCGTACGCGTCCTTCAAGCTAATCGTGCAATGCGCGCGGACGCACGCTGCACGCGTGTGCGCCGATAGCGCCACCTGCCCTCCTGGTACATGTTCCGGAGAGTTATGCCCAGTTTGTGCCTATTCTGTGCCTGCAACCCACGCGTGCGCGCACCTGGCGCGTACACGTCTTTTGGCCAAACTGCGCATCTGCGCGGAAGCGTGCATGACGCGTCCGCGCCGGTAAAAATTTTTTTTCTTTTCTTCCAGTTTTTTTATTGCATTTGCTTATTTTCATTCATTGCATTTTAATTTTGTTTTTATAGCTTGTTCTTATTTTCTTTTCTAAGTTTCTTATTTTAATAATGGTGTTGGATTCTTATATTCAAGTGTTGAGAATTTCTTGGTTAATCTTGGTGCTTCGTGACTTGTTTGGTATTAATTGTAATATTTTTCTACAAACAAGATTAGTACTTTAGTCCTTCCTGACTCATGATCCCTTGTCTTTATACCTCATCATCATTGAGTTAGGATGGGACCAAATGGTCTCATGCTTATTACTAATCTTGTTTGTGTTAATTGTTGTTTGAACTTGATGCTCGACATGCTCTTCATGTTATTCACTTATGCTTTAACTTTGTTCTTGCATCAAGTATTAGTTAATATGCCTTTGCTTGAATTGCTTTTTCACTCACATGTTGTAGCTACCATGTAGTGAGGACCCTATTCTTATTTGGCATTAGCCCCCACCTATGTTTTATTTGCTTAATATGTTTTTTGTAGGCTGAATTTTCTTTCATTCTCTTTCCTTTTAGGTTGGCCACCAAGAAGGAAAGGATTGGAAAGACTTCTAAATGGGGCAACAAAAAAGTTCACCCGCAGAACCTTTCGAAGGAGCTCATCAACTGTAGCAACCCATCCACCTTGCTCTTCTTTGCATGCACCGAGGACGGTGCAAATTTTTAAGTGTGGGGAGGTCGTCCGACCGACCTCCATGGGTAACAACTTCCTTTTTCAACACCAATTTTTAATTTTTGTCTTTGTTAGATTAATTGTTGCATTGCATGATAGATTGCATGTAGTTAGAATTTGTACATATTTTTACCACTCCCTTTTTATGTTAGGACTACTTGGTTAGGGTGATGATTTCTTTTCCAAGAAACTATTTTTAGGGCACCCTACCAATTTGAAAAAATTTTTTGTTGTACTTGCTTGAAGGATTTATTTTGGAACATAGTTTTTGAGCTAAGAACACAAGCATGTGAGTTTTGAGCCCAATTGTGTGGTTACATCTTATAACCACTTATTTTCATTCTTGTTTGCATCATTCTCTTTCTATGATTGTAATCTTTGATTTGTTTGATTCTTTATGTCCATTATTCCATGTATGAATGCATTTATATGATTGAGGCCATCATTTTATTTAGCTCACTTACCCAAATAGCTTACCTTTCATCAACCATTGTTAGCCAAATTTGAGCCTACTTAATCCCTTTTGTTCTTAATTGTAGCACATCACTACCCCTAAGTGAAAAATAATAAATATCCCTTAATTTGGATCTTTGATTAGCTTAGGCTAGTGAGGGTGTGTATCATTTGGGCATGAGAAACTTGGGATATTGATTGAGAGTAAAGTGTGTTTTTATATTTTTGTTGAAGATTTTTGGGGATTTGGTACATGCTTATGCATTAAATATGTAAAACCATATGCATTGATACGTTTGTATATACTTTTGAAAAAAAATATGTGTAGAAAAAAAATATATAAAAAAGGAAAATAATAAAAGAAACAAAAATAGAAAAAAGAAAAAAATATAGAAAAAGAAAAAAAAAGAAAAGGAAATAAAAAGGGGACAAAAATGTCCCAAAGTTCAATAAAAATCAATGCATATGGAATGTGAATTAAAGAGAATGCATGAGTATGTGAAAAAGTGGGAATCATGGGTAGCTAGGTTGTGTATTAGAATTATATAGGTTGTTATATGTGTTTGCTGGGAGCTTAGGTTAATCAAAGATTCAAATTTCAAGCTCACTTGACCATATGCATCCTACCTTGACCCTAGCCCCATTACAACCTATGAATAAGTCTTCATGATGAATGTACGCATGCATTGAATAATTGTTGATTGTTAGATGAAAAAAAAATCTTAGAAAGCATGATTAGAAGAGAATAGAGTGATCGACCCTATACACTTAAGTGACTAGAGCGGATACACGTCCGGTGAGGGTTCGATGCTCAATTCCTTGTTCCTGGCTTTCATGAGCTTTCTTCTTGCAAGTATATTTGAACTTCATTTTGATATTTGAATTGGTAGGATTCATGAATCATCATACTACTTAGCCCTACTTGTGCATATGTGTTCTTGGGGATTGATTTACTTTTAACCAAGTAGGTAGAATCATTTTTGCATTTAGTTGCATTCATATAGATAGGTGCATATAGTTTATTTGCATTGAATAAATGTTCATACCCTTTTTCTTGTCCTTCTTTATTCTTAGCATGAGGACATGCTTGGTTAAGTGTAGGGAGATTTGATAAACCCCAATTTTGTGGTTTATCTTGTACTTAATTTGAGGGATTTTATCACCTTTTCTCACATTTATTCAATGAAATAGCATGGTTTTGCAATTCTCCCTTGATTAGTGCCTAAATGTGAAAACATGCTTTTTAGGCCCTAAAATTGGTGATTTTAATCTACTTTAATTCTATTCGATGCCTTGATATGTTTTTTGAGTGATTTCAGGTTTAGAAGACAAGTATTGGATGGAAGAAGTGAGGAGAAAAGCATGCAAAGTGGGAGAGCTCATGAAGAAATGAAGGAACCGTAAAGCTGTCAAGCCTGACCTCTTTGCACTCAATCGACCATAACCTGAGCTACAGAGGTCCAAATGAGGCGGTTCTAGTTGCGTTGAAAAGCTAACATCCGGAGCTTCGAAATGATATAAAATTTGCCATACATTGTTTCGCGTTCATGGGCGCG
Source organism: Arachis hypogaea (assembly GCF_003086295.3). Lineage (NCBI taxonomy): Eukaryota > Viridiplantae > Streptophyta > Magnoliopsida > Fabales > Fabaceae > Arachis > Arachis hypogaea. Next base: position 29,513,540 of record NC_092046.1, read on the forward strand.
CACGCGCCATGTACGCGTGCGCGCCGATGCTGCTCGTGGCCCACTAAAGTGAAATCGCCCCCAGCGATTTCTGAAGCACTTTGGGCCAAAACCAACTCATTTTTGATGCTATTTCATGCAGAATTCAAGCTTGGGCAAGGGAAAAGCAATTATTTGTAGCATTAGCATCATGTAGGTTAGTTTCTACAGAGAGAAGCTCCCTCTTCTCTCTAGAATTAGGTTAGGTTAATTCCATCTTAGATCTAGGTTTTGATTATTGTTTTCATCTTATTTCTCTTATGATTTCTTGTTCCTACTACTTGATTTTCTTAGTTTTCATGTTAATTTCTCTTTTAATGTTTCTCTTGTGATGATGAACTCTTGATGGCTTTGGATCTCTTTTATGAAATTTATGTTTGATGTTCTTTTAATTGTTGATTTGAGTTGTGAATTTACTTTTCTTACAATTTGTAGTTGGTAGATTTCACTATTTCTTGTCATTTATTATGCTTTCCTTTTATGCCTTTCAAGTGTTTGACAAAATACTTGGTTGGGCTTTAGAGTAGATTTTGAGCATTCTTGGCTTGGGAAGAGTAATTGGGCAATCTTGAGTCATTAATACCCAATTTACATTGGCAATCTAGAGTTGTTAGTTAATATCATTTTCAATGACGCTAATCTTTTGCTAATTCAATTAGTGAGTTGATTAGGATTTTTGATTTGAGATTAACTAGTCTTGTTTGACTTTCTCTCATGGAAGATAACTTACACCTTCTTCCAATGTTGGAGATGACGAAATAAGATAAATTCTTGTTAATTATTGTTATGATTAATGACTAGGATAGAAAGCCTATGATCTCAAACCTTTCCATGAATGTCTCTCTTTATTAATTGCTTTCCTTAATTGCTCTTTTTACTTTTCTTGTCATTTATTTTCTTTCAAAAATATAAAATAAACCCCATTGCATTTTCATAGCCAATAATTGATCACTTCATTGCGATTCCTTGTGAGATGACCCAGAATCTAAATACTTCGGTTATAAATTCATTGGAGTTTGTACTTATGACAAGTCAAATTTTTGATTGGGAGGATTCTTTGTTGGTGTAGAACTATACTTGCAACGAGAATTCATTCATTTGAGGAAATTCTATACCGACACGAAAAATCTTCTTAAATCATACTTGCCGGTTCAGTTGTGGATATTCAAAAATCCATACCAGTAATAAGTTGGACAACGTTCAGCCCAAAAGGAGTCTCTGCCAAGGGATCCAATATCACCATATCTATTTATTTTGTGCATGGAGCTCCTAAGTTGCTTTATCACTCAATTAATTGATCAAGGTCACTGTGAGCCAATTACTATTTACTGTGGCAGCCCTGTCCTGTATCATCTTAAGTTTCCGGATGACCTAGTGCTCTTTAGTAAGGCTAAAAGATCTCAGCTACTTAAGGTTCTTCATACTCTTTAGATCTTCTATAAAGCATCTGGTATGAAAGTAAACCTTTAGAAATCTAGTGCTATTTTTTCTGTGCATGTTTAAAGGAATAGAAAGAAAATGCTTATAGGGATCTCTTCTGTTTGGTTTCTAATTCTCTGGGCAAGTATTTAGGGGTACCATTGAGCAATTCCAGACCTACCAAAGTAAACTTCAATAACTTTTTGGACTAGATTCATCACAGGCTCATGTCATGGAAAGGCAGATTTTTTAATAGAGTTGGCCATATTTGTGTTGCTAAATTGGTTCTTTCATATATTCCTATCTATAAAATGTAAGTTAGCCTCTTTCCTACGTCCATCTGCTCTAATGTTGATAAAGTCATGTGACAATTTGTTTGGAGTGGTAATTCTACCTCACAAGGATTCCACCTTACCTCTTGGCGTATGCTTATTACACACAAGAGATACAACTGGCTTGCTTTGAGGGACTTTTAGCTAGCCAACATTTCTTTGATAGGAAAATTAGTTTGGAGCCTCCTTTAGAATCATGACGAATTATGAGTTTGGCTATTGAGGCATAAATATTTGTGAAATGGCACTCTCTTTGATTCAATGAATAATGACTCTTCATCTCACACATGGAAGTTAATTGTAAAAGTAATAGCTACTCTTAAGATGGCTTTTTTGAGTGAAAAAAGTACTTTTTTTAAAAAATAAAGTATTTTTATTAATTTGAAGTCTATTTGGATACGTCTTTTAAATAAAGTACTTTTATTAAAAAAACAAATTATTTATTTTTTTAAAAGCTAACAATAACTTACTTTTAATAAAAGTAGAAGCAAAAGACGTTTTTAATACTTGAAAATTCTTTTGAAAAAGTCTATCCAAATGTGAAATAATTTTTGTCTGTTAAAAAAAAGATCTTTTTTTAAAAGATAAAAATAATAAGTATTTTTTTTTTCAAAAGTCAATTTTTGTTTCTACCCTTGGTTGTCTGCTGGTGCAATTGGAGTTAAAGTCTAGGTAATTAATATTCATGAGACTGATTTCAGGATATGTAATGTCTTCTTCAATAATACTTGGCCTAAATTGCATTTCTTCCTTCATTCCTCATAATGTCCAAAATAACCCTTACTTTTGATAAAGACAAAAATATCCTCAAAATATTAGAAAATGCAAAAAAATAACTAAATTTTTTAATTTTTTTATAAGTGACAAACAACTTTTGTATTTAGCAAATCGCTTATGTATTTGATCCAAAATTTTGTAGAAATATTTGGATAACTATTTAGAAAGTATATACAGAAAAATCGAATAAAAGCTCAACCTCTAACTTTTTTTTTTCATTTTTTAAAAATATTCTTGGTAATTAATAAAAAAGAATTGTAAAAAAATCTACTAAACTTAAAATCACCAAATTTTAAAGATAAAGTTGTCTTATTTTTTTAATGATGCTTGATGCCAGGGCATTTTGGCCAGTTTCACTGACCTTTTCCTTACTGTTTTAGGGTAGTTTCATGCATTTTCTTAGGAAATAAGCAAGTTTTGAGTAGAATTTCACTTACATCTTGATTTAAGCATACATTGAGCACTTTACATAATTTCATGAGAATTTTGCATGAATTAGATGACAAATTGGATGATGCATGTCTCATGATGTGGATTAGAACTTTGATGCACTGTATTGCTTGATTTCAGGACAAAGGAAGCAAGAAAGAGCCACGTTAGTCTAACTAACGTGATCACCAACGTGGAATGGGAGCTAGCTTGCAACATTAATGAGAAAAGTAATCGCCAATAACGTCCTCGAAAGCCATCATAGCCCACGTTAAGAGTCATGTTAACTAAGTTAACGTGAACTCTAACGTGGAAGAAAGAAATAAGGCCAACGTTAGTGACACTCACCTTTGTCACTAATGTTGGACCAAGCTCATAAGTGGCCACGTTAAGAGCCACGTTAACTCAGTTAACGTGGACTCTAACGTTGGGAAGCAAAAGAGAAGCCAACGTTAGTGACACTCACCTTTGTCACTAACGTTGGCCAAGCTACAATGAGCCACGTTAGTTGCCACGTTAACTTAGTTAACGTGGAAGCTAACATGGAGAAAGCAAGTGATCGCCAACGTTAGTGACACTTACCTTTGTCACTAACGTTGGAATGAGCCACAATGAGCCACGTTAACTCCCACGTTAACTTAGTTAACGTGGAAGCTAACGTTGAGGATAGGATGATGAGCCAACGTTAGTGACACTCACCTTTGTCACTAACGTTGGAGATGGCTATCATTACCACGTGAGAAGCCACGTTAACTTAGTTAACGTAGACTCTAACGTGGGAAGTAGGGGAACCTTGGAACATTAGTGACAAAGGTAAGTGTCACTAATATTCTCGAAGAATTGGCAAGCCTACGTTAAGAGCCACGTTAACTAAGTTAACGTGAACTCTAACGTAGGGGGAGGGAGGACTCTCAACGTTATTTGAAAAGGTGAGTCCCAATAACGTGCGCGAAGGATCAAGAGGCAACGTTAGTGGTCACGTTGATGCCACTAACATTGAAGTTAATGTGGATCATCCCTGGGTGAGGAACGTTAGTGAAAAAGGTGATTGTCACTAACGTTCTCGAACCCACACTCTCACTTAACGTTAACGCCACTAACGTCCTGAGCTAAAGACCCTGCCTACTTCACACTTTCTCTCTGCAAGTAAAGCTAAGCCCACTGCGGAAGATAACTGCTTCAAACTCAAGATCCAAAAGCCCATATACAAGACTTGAAGAATCAACTAGAAGATCAGAAGAGTAATATATATAGGGGTAGTTTTGAATTAGAAAGCAGCTTTTGGGGGATGGGAAATTGAGAACTACTCTCTGTATAATTTACTTTCTCTGCATTTCTAGTTCTAGTTTTCATGATGTATTCTCCATCTTTGTTTTCCATTTCCAGAGCTATGAACAACTAAACCCCTTTCATTGGGTTAGGGAGCTCTGTTCTAATTTGATGGATCAATACTAATTTTCATTACTCTTCTTCTATCTTTTCTCTTGATTTTACTAGAAAGCTTTCAATCTTCATCCAATTGGGTAGTTATCTTGGAAAAGAAGCTATTCATACTTGGATCTCTTCTGAACCTTGGAAGAGGAATGAAGAGATCATGCTAGAAATGCTTTCTCATGTTGGACCAAATTGGGTTTGGTTGGGTATGGTGACTATAATCCTACCAACACTTGATTTGGGAATGCATGTGGTATAATCAGTGACCATACTTCATCTCTTCTCATGAGCAATTGACCAAGGAATTGGCTATTGATCAAGATTTGAGAGATTGAATTACCAAGGAATTGGAATTCGATCACTTAAGATTGCCAAGGAGATCAATGAATGCATTGATTGAGGAAGAGATAAAAATGAACTTGATCCGGAGAATGCAACATCTCCTAAGCCCAATGAATCCCCATTTCTGATCTTACCCATTCTCTTTAATTTCTGCAATTTACTTTCATGAGCATCTTCTCCATTCCCATTTACAATTCTGCAATTTACTTTCCGTCATTTACTTTCAGCTCTTTACTTCCAGCATTTACATTTTCTGCTATTTACTTTCCCGCCATTTAATTTCCTGCAACTTTCAAACCAAATTCTGCTTCGCTCAACTAGAACATTCCTCTAATTAAAGTTGCTTGACCAATCAATCCCTGTGGGATTCGACCTCACTCTATTATGAGTTTTTACTTGACGACAATTCGGTATACTTGCCGAAGAAAAATTGTTGAGAGACAAGTTTCCGTGCTATCAAGTTTACGGTGCCATTGCCGGGGATTGATTTTGTATCAACAATGACTAAATTGTAGGATAACTAGATTGAGCATTTTTCTTTTGTTTGATTTAAATTTATGTTTGAGTTAATTACTTTCAGTTTTAGTTATTTTCCTTCCTTCCCCCTACTCCTTTTTCTTAGTTATTTACCATTCAGTTCACTAACCCACTAACTGTTTGATATATTGCATCACTCACACTAACAACAATTTTAACAAGAGTACTTTCTGCATCTATTTCCTTGCTTGTGCCTTGTTGGTTGTATGACAGGGAGAAGAAGCGGGGCTTCAACTTCCTTTGATTATGAACCTGAGAGAACCTTCCTTAGATTAAGGAGGGAAGCAAGAGGAAAGATAGTAGTTGGTGCTGAGGAAGAGGAGGAGTACTTTGAACCAGACATGGATAAAAACATGGAGAACCATCATGAAGAAGAGGCTCACAACCATGGCAGAGAAGGTCCAGCGCATCAGGCTGGACAAGAGAGAAGAGTTCTGGGTTCTTACATCAACCCAAACCCAGAAAACTGTGGAAGCAGCATCTAAAGGCCAACCATACATACCAAAAACTTTGAACAAAAGCCACAACTCATCACCCTTGTTCAGAACAATTGTTCATTCGGAGGAGGTGTCCAAGAAGACCCCAATCAACATCTAACCACCTTCCTGAGGATATGTGATACTGTGAAGTCTAATGGTGTTCATCCTGACACCTATAGACTACTTCTGTTCCCTTTCTCACTTAAGGACAAAGCATCTAAATGGCTGGAATCCTTCCCAAAGGAGAGTTTAGCAACCTGGAAAGATGTGGTGAACAAATTCTTGGCAAGATTCTATCCTCCTCAACGGATCAACAGGCTGAGAGCTGAGGTACAAACATTCAGGCAGCAGGATGGTGAGACTCTATATGAAGCATGGGAGAGGTTTAAGGACCTGACAAGAAGGTATCCACCAGATATGTTCAATGAATGGGTGCAACTACACATTTTCTATGAAGGCCTCTCTTATGAATCAAAGAAGGCAGTAGACCATTCATCCGGGGGATCTCTGAACAAGAAGAAGACCATTGAAGAAGCCATAGATGTCATTGAGACTGTAGCAGAGAATGACTATTTCTATGCTTCTGAAAGAGGCAACACTAGAGGAGTGATGGAGCTAAACAATGTGGATGCACTGCTGGCCCAAAACAAGCTTATTACCAAGCAGCTGGCTGACCTCACCAAGAAGATGGAGAGAAACCAAGTGGCAGCAATCACCACCTCATCAGCAAACCAAGAGGGAGTGAATGCTGAGGCAGAGGAGGAGCAAGAACAAGCCAACTACATTGGAAACTCACCCAGGCAGACCCATGATCCATACTCCAAAACCTACAACCCTGGATGGAGGAATCACCCAAACTTTGGATGGGAAAATCAACAAGATCAAAGCCAAGATCAGAGACGTCACAACCACAACAACAATGTAGCTCACCAACATTCCACACAGAGATCATATCAACACCACCCTAACAACACCTCTCCACATCCATACCAAAATCAAAATGACCCAACTCACCCATCCGCTCTCAACTCACCATCATCTGAAGATAGACTCTCCAAAATTGAGACTCTGCTTGAGGGCATATGCAAAGAGATTCAAGATAATAAGGTATTTAAAGAGGAGGTGCGAGCTAGTATCAAGAACCAGGGAGACACCATCAAGAGGCTGAAATTTCAAGTGGGATACTTATCTGAAAAGATTTCCAAACCTACTGATAGCTTCCCAAGTGACACAGAGAAAAATCGGAGAGGTGAAGCAAAGAAAGTCAGATGGAAAGATTGCAAGATGGTTACTATAAGTAATAAGGAGACTGAGGAAAAGCAAAACAAGCCATTAGAACAACTTGGAGAGACATCGGCAGAAAAACAGGAAAAGGATCACCAAGAACCCAAAATTTCACAAAAAGAGCTGACACAGAAGGAGCTGCTGAAACTCTATGCACTTTTTCCCCAATTACTCAATGGTGCTGTAGAGAAGAGAATATACTCAAGGTTTCTGGACCTGTTTGCATCCCTCCATGTAAACATACCATTCATCAAGGCCCTCTAACAAATGCCCTCATACATTAAGTATATGAAGGAACTGCTGACCAAGAAAAGCTCACTCAAGGGAGGACAAACCATAGTGATGAATAAGGAGTGCAGTGCTCTCATTCAACCAGAGCTGCCTACAAAGAGGAAGGACCCAGGGAGTTTCTACATCCCCTGTGCCATAGGAGAAACAATTTTTGATAAAGGACTTTGCGATCTGGGAGGAAGCATCAACTTAATGCCTTTATCACTTATGAAAAGGCTACAGATCAATGAGATAATACCCACAGATGTAGTTATCAGGCTGGCTGACAAAACTAAAAAACAAGCAGTAGGAGTGGTTGAAAATGTGCTAGTGAAGGTTGGAAAATACTTCCTGCCCACAGACTTTATCATCTTGGACATGGAAGAGAGTCACCTGCACCCAATCATATTGGGAAGACCGTTCTTAGCTACAGCCAGAGCACTCATAGACGTGGAGCGAGGGGAGCTAATTTTGAGGATCCATGATGAACAACTCAGCTTCAATGTCTTCAAACTCTCACAAGAAACATATCATAATGAGATACTGAGGGAGGAGGCAAGCACTGAAGCACAACCAACACCTCTGGGAAACCACTTGGTTGAAGAATAAGGCAATCAGCAGCTGTCACAGCTCAAGGAAAATAAGGAGGAACCTAAACCACCAGAGTCATATGAGACCAGTAACAAAATTCCCTTAGAAGAAGAGGTCATAAAGAGCAAGGCAACATCAAAAGGGACAAAGAAGAAGGCACCAAGGGGGTGGAGGAACAAGAAGATCCCTACAGAGGACTTCTCTCCAGGGGATAAAGTAATCTCAGCTTACTTCCCAGCTATTCCCCCGATCTCCCCACCATCCCATCTCAGCTACCTAAGGTCTTTACCATCAACAGAGTTCTCTCTCTAGAACATGTAGAGATCCTTGATGAAGCCAATGGATATAGGTCTACTGCAAGAGGAGAAGATCTGAAGCATTACCAACCACCATGACAAAGGCAAAACGTCAAGCTAGTGACGCTAAAGAAGCGCTTCATGGGAGGCAACCCATGTTTTATATGCTTTTAAATTAGTTAATAATGCAAGGTTCATGAATTTCAAATCAACTTGATATGCACTTGCATGAGTCATTGTGTACAACATATAGTGAGGAACAAGTTTGGTGTTCAAGGCACACTAAGAGAACATACATGTAACCCACATAATGTCACTCTTAGGGGCCTTGAACAAATCTTTTACATCACATGGCACCAAACTAAGTTTGATGTTGCAAATGTTGCACACATAGATGTTGAGTTAGTCAGTTGGTTTGCACTAATGAATGGCACTTAGTTAGTTAAAACAAAAACTTTAAAAATTAGTTATTCTTTTAATTTTACCGCCACTTTCCACACATTTTTAAATCACATTTCTTGTATTTTGTAGGAGAGAAGAAAGGGGTATTGAAGTGGATTGAGTGGAAAATTAATTGAAAGGAGAAGTTTCGGCCACTTCATGAAGGGGGAGTACACACGTGTCTCAAGGGGAAATGCATTGGGAAATGTGCCATGCAACATTGAAAGAATGAGATCCTTGAAGACCGAACCAATCTCCCTCATAAAGATGATGATCCTTGTGCTCATCCCCTGTAGAACCCCATCCGTTCATCATACACCAATCCCATCAATCCATACCTTTCATCCACACACCACTTCCCTATATAAGTGATTTGCACTAAGTACACCCTTTATATTCCAATTTCACTCCCCACACTTCTCATTCTCGAAACCAAACACTCTTCCCCTTCATTGCACCAAATCTTAACCCAACCGAATTCCCTCGCCTATCATACCTTCCACCACCTTCACACATCAACTCCTACTTATGGCTTCATCAAGCTCCAAGAGGCAAAAGAGGAAAGAACCAGTGGAGAGCGTCCCTTTCGATGAAAGGAGATTCAAAACTGTGTTCCATGAACAGGAATTTGAGCGGATAAAGCTCAAAAAGATACTGCCTGAGTTAACATTCCAAATCAACGAGGATGAATGCCCACAGATTCGAGAAAAAATTGAACAAAGAGGGTGGCAAAGGCTCACGAACCCAGAGGGAAAGATCAATGCAAACCTCATCAAAGAGTTCTATGCAAATGTGGTTAGAGAAGACAAAACCAAGGCCCCAACCTTCAAAAGTTACGTAAGAGGAAGAGAGGTGGACTTCAGCCCAAATGCTATAACAAGAACTCTTCAGCTGAAATCACCACATTTTGATGAGCTTAGTTATCATGCAAGGATAAGTAAGAGCCCTGACAATGATGAACTCGAAGAAATAGTGACTGACATATGTGTCATAGGAGCTGACTGGGAAAGGTATGCGGATAAGAGACCCCGGTTCATCAAGAGGGGAGACCTTAGCCCGGAAGCCAAGGGATGGTTTGAACTCGTGAGGAGTTCTATCCTCTCAGCTGCAAATAATTCAGAGATCAATATTAATCGAGCGACTATGGTACATTGCCTAGTACAGGGTGGAGAAATCAATGTGCATGAACTCATAGCTGAGGGGATTCAAGAGTCAGCTGAGAAGGTTGATTCGGGTGCCAGGCTTTGGTACCCCAGCACCATTCTCAGATTGTGTACAAAGGCCAAGGTAGTCTTCGAAGATAGCAATCCAGACTGGGTGAACCCTGGGAGGCTAGTTACACTCCAGCGTCTGATCTATACTACGCCCGCCCAACAACAAAGAAGACCTCAAATAGGAAAGCGAAAACCAAAAGAAGGAGCCCACCAAGAAGAATCTCATCAGGAAGAACACCAACAAAGAGAATATTATGACCCAACCAACATAAACCTGAATCACATTCATGGAGCCATTGAGGAACTAGCAAGGAGTTATATGGAGGGACAAGAACAACAACTGCATGTTCAAGCTCAAAGGATGGATCGTCAAGAAAAACTCCTTTCTAATTGGATGAATCAACAAGGGGAGTGGCAGAAACAGCAAATGGAACATTATTCCCAGCTCACTCAAGCCATCAATCAAGTGTCTGAAAGGCAAGAGCGTCAAGATAAGTGCCTTCAAGAACTCAACCAACGCCAGCTTGCTCAGACGAAGGCATTCAATGAGTTCAGTGTACTTAATGAAGGACGGCAACTACATAGGGAGGAGTTCAACATAAACACTCAAGCCAAGTTGAACTACATGTCTAGTCATATGCATAATCTACACTATGCCATCCCTACATATGATGAGGTCCAAAAAGATTTTGTAGAACAAGAAGAAAGGAAGGTGAAACAACAGAAGGAAACACTAAAAAAGAAGATGGAAGATGCTGGTTTTTGGAAGAAGTTGATTGGAAAAGGCAAGGGAAGTGGGAGTACAAGCACTCAAGAGAAACACAAAAAGGACAAGCAAGAGGAAGAGCATGGGCAACCCCATGAGTAAAAGGTGGTGGAGTTCCCTTTTTGTTCCATCTTTTTCAAGCTTTAAATAAGGAAAATCATGTATAAAATAGAACATGTCCATGGTAGTTTAGAAATTTTCAATTCTGTCTTTAAGTTTTTTTTTTATTGCCTAGGTCTATGGTTACTAGTCAAGTTGCCTGTTTTCAATTCCATCCTGCTTATTGTGTTGCTTGTCTCCTTTTGAATAAAATAAAAAGAGAATGTTTGTTATCAAAAACCAGAGTGGAGTTCATATTGTGGAGTAAGTTCCTTAGTGTGTAATGTGGTCATAAGTTAGCTAAGTTGATTCACCAACAAGGGTGGGAAGACAACTATCTGTCCTGAATCATATGCTTGAAACACATCCCATGAGACTAGCTAAATAACAAGATCCTAATAAGAAAAAGGGGAAAAGAACAATAAGAGTTGAAAAAGAAAGAAAAGTTAATAAAGAATAAGGCTAGGCACCAAGGGTTTGAAACTTAAGAGATGTGTCTATGGTGCTCCTCTACCAAGGATCTGCTTGGATAAATAAGTTCGTAGGAGTGCTTCATCACTTGGTAACTTGGGTTAACTAACTCGGGATTATCAGCTGAAAGTCCATTATCAAGAGCAACCTTGCTACAGAACATTTAGTAACCCAAAGAGGTGCTGGACACCAAGGTCTCAAGAAAGAAAATAAACAAACCATGTGCCTGTGGTGTGTATGTATGGGAGAAAGAGACTTGAGGGAGTAAGTCCTTAGGGGTGTCTTAACACCTAGCACCTTGAACCAACTGGTTTGGGTGTGCTGGCTGAAAGCTTATCTTAAAGAGTCGCCCCCTCACAGAGTACTTAGCCTAAGAACACAAATAAGCCCTGAAAACAATAAAAGGATCAATGAATAAGAGCCTCATAGGGTGCAATTAAGTGAGTATTCCAGGACATGATAAAGGTCTAAAAGCCAGAGAAGGAATGAACCTAAGTTGCTATGCATGAAACCACCATAAAACCAAGGACATGACTTCCACAATAATGACTCATTTCTCTTGGCATTTCGTTCATCATTCTCTTGTTCTAGTACTTGCTTAGGGACAAGCAAGCTTTAAGTTTGGTGTTGTGATGCCAGAGCATTTTGGCCAGTTTCACTGACCTTTTCTTTACTGTTTTAGGGTAGTTTCATGCATTTTCTTAGGAAATAAGCAAGTTTTGGGTAGAATTTCACTTACATCTTGATTTAAGCATACATTGAGCACTGATTCATGAGAATTTTGCATGAATTAGATGACAAATTGGATGATGCATGTCTCATGATATGGATTAGGACTTTGATGCACTGTATTGCTTGATTTCAGGACAAAAGAAGCAAGAAAGAGCCACGTTGGCAACCACGTTAGTCTAACTAACGTGACCACCAACGTGGAATGGGAGCTAGCTTGCAACGTTAATGAGAAAAGTAATCTACAATAACGTCCTCGAAAGCCATCATAGCCCACGTTAAGAGTCACGTTAACTAAGTTAACGTGAACTCTAACGTGGAAGAAAGAAATAAGGCCAACGTTAGTGACACTCACCTTTGTCACTAACGTTGGACCAAGCTCATAAGTGGCCACGTTTAGAGCCACGTTAACTCAGTTAACGTGGACTCTAATGTTGGGAAGCAAAAGAGAAGCCAACATTAGTGACACTCACCTTTGTCACTAACGTTGGCCAAGCTACAATGAGCCACGTTAGTTGCCACGTTAACTTAGTTAACGTGGAAGCTAACGTGGAGAAAGCAAGTGATCACCAACGTTAGTGACACTTACCTTTGTCACTAACGTTGGAATGAGCCACAATGAGCCACTATGAGCCACGTTAACTCCCATGCTAACTTAGTTAACGTGGAAGCTAACGCTGAGGATAGGATGATGAGCCAACGTTAGTGACACTCACCTTTGTCACTAACGTTGGAGATGGCTATCATTACCACGTTAGAAGTCACGTTAACTTAGTTAACGTGGACTCTAACGTGGGAAGTAGGGGCACATTGGAACGTTAGTGACAAAGGTAAGTATCACTAACGTTCTCGAAGAATTGGCAAGCCTACGTTAAGAGCCACGTTAACTAAGTTAACGTGAACTCTAACGTAGGGGGAGGGAGGACTCTCAACGTTATTGGAAAAGGTGAGTCCCAATGACGTGCACGAAGGATCAAGAGGCAACGTTAGTGGTCACGTTGATGCCACTAACGTTGAAGTTAACGTGGATCATTCCTGGTGAGGAACGTTAGTGAAAAAGGTGATTGTCACTAACGTTCTCGAACCCACACTCTCACTTAACGTTAACGCCACTAACGTCCTGAGCTAAAGACCTTGCCTACTTCACACTTTCTCTCTGCAAGTAAAGCTAAGACCACTGCGGAAGATAACTGCTTCAAACTCAAGATCCAAAGGCCCATATCCAAGACTTGAAGAATCAACTAGAAGAACAGAAGAGTAATATATATAGGGGTAGTTTTGAATTAGAAAGCAACTTTTGGGGGATGGGAAATTGAGAACTACTCTCTGTATAATTTACTTTCTCTATACTTCTAGTTCTAGTTTTCATGATGTATTCTCCATCTTTGTTTTCCATTTCCAGAGCTATGAACTACTAAACCCCTTTCATTGGGTTAGGGAGCTCTGTTCTAATTTGATGGATCAATACTAATTTTCATTACTCTTCTTCTATCTTTTCTCTTGATTTTACTAGAAAGCTTTCAATCTTCATCCAATTGGGTAGTTATCTTGGAAAAGAAGCTATTCATACTTGGATCTCTTCTGAACCTTGGAAGAGGAATGAAGAGATCATGCTAGAAATGCTTTCTCATGTTAGACCAAATTGGGTTTGGTTGGGTATGGTGACTATAATCCTACCAACACTTGATTTGGGAATGCATGTGGTATAATCAGTGACCATACTTCATCTCTTCTCATGAGCAATTGACCAAGGAATTGGCTATTGATCAAGATTTGAGAGATTGAATTACCAAGGAATTGGAATTCGATCACTTAAGATTGCCAAGGAGATCAATGAATGCATTGATTGAGGAAGAGATGAAAATGAACTTGATTCGGAGAATGCAACATCTCCTAAGCCCAATGAATCCCCATTTCTGATCTTACCCATTCTCTTTAATTTCTGCAATTTACTTTCATGAGCATCTTCCCCATTCCCATTTACAATTCTCCAATTTACTTTCCGTCATTTACTTTCAGCTCTTTACTTCCAGCATTTACATTTTCTGCTATTTACTTTCCCGCCATTTAATTTCCTGCAACTCTCAAACCAAATTCTGCTTCGCTCAACTAGAACATTCCTCTAATTAAAGTTGCTTGACCAATCAATCCCTGTGGGATTCGACCTCACTCTATTGTGAGTTTTTACTTGACGACAATTCGGTATACTTGCCGAAGGAAAATTGTTGAGAGACAAGTTTCCGTGCTATCAATGCTTGAAAAAATTACATCAAAATCCAATATTTAAAGCACTTTTGAGAATATATAATTAACATTATGTATTTTTATTGTGTTTTAAAATATTTTGACAATATTTTTGTCGTTAATAAAATGTTATTTTTGTCAACGTTCTGAAAATTCAGGTGTAGAATTGGTGGTTTACTTAATTCTTTCCTACTCCTACCGATTCCTGGACTTGCCCAGCTAATAGATTCGTTATATGGAACAGTAATTGTAATGGGTATGGTGATTTGAGAAAAGCGGGTTACGGATGTGAGCTAAGGAGCAGCACTAAGAGTAGATTTTTAGTTGTTTTGGTCTAGTATATGGCATCAGTCTTCTGAAGTCTGAGCTGTAGGTGATTTGGAGAGGCCTCTACATGGCATAGCAACTGCAACTGATAGTGGTGGAATTTGAAACGAATCCGGCTGATGCCTTCTTTCTTGTCAACCATCAAAAGATTGTCAAATAGCCTGATGAAAAATCGTCTATTCAAAAGATGTTTGAGTTGAAGATGATTAATGGTTGAACTGTCCGGTCTTTCTTGATCCGGCATGAAGTAAACCATGTTGTAGATTGGCTAGCAAAGCTTAGAGCTCAAAACATTGGTGCTGTGGTGGACTAGGTCTTACCTTCTAGTGGCTCAGAGAGAATATTCACCAGGAGTATGGTTACACTATAAGAAAATCGCTGAGTATCGTCGGATTTAGTGTTATAGAATAGTGGCAGATTTATTGGTGGTAATGGAGTCAAATATGTAAGGTTAAGTAATTACCGGCTGATTTACGTTTTTTATGGTAAATTGGTGCGAAAAAAAGTAAATTGGCACGTCCTTTAGGGTTGGATTTACCGTTGGAAAAATTTGATGGTAAACCCACTTAGTGAAACGTTGCGTTTTGGTGACCCACAATGGTTTACTGTCGGAGTTTTCTGACGGTAAATCCGATGGTAACTTTGCCGTAAATTTGAAGCACGAACCCTCTTCCCCTCATTCAAATCTCTCTCTCTCTCTCTCTCTCTCTAACCCTCTTGCCGCCTCCCACTCTCTCTCTGACCCTCTACCGCTTCTCTCTTTCTCTTCCCCTGTTTCTCTTATTTCCCTGTTGCCACCGGCCACCCTAAGCTGCCGCTGCTACCTTCTCTTTCCTTCCTTCTCTCTCTAGCCCACTCTAGCTCAGCCCCTGTCTCTCACTCTCGTTCATAGAACAGAAGCAACAATATAACCCATGTTTCTCGTTCCGGCTACCGTTTAACTCCGCCGCTGCAACTCCTTTCCTTTTCTTTGTTTTGTTCTGTTTTGGCAACCCAAGTTATTACTCTATTTTAAATTGCTGTTTCAGCTAATTTTAGTTTCAATAATATGATTTCTAGTTAGTTAGAATTAATTTTCTGTTAATGGATTTTAGGTGGTTAGGATAGGATATATTAGGTTATTAGGTTCTAAATTGTCAAAAAGTGTTTGGATTATTGAACTAAATTGCTGAATATTGTTGTTAGAGTTATTTAAAATTGTCTGAATTATGATGATTCATTGTGTTATGGCTGATTTTACTGAGATTTGATTGTCGGATTATTTGGATTATGCTTAGTTGTTGCTGGTTTTGAATTATTTGTTCCTGGTGTTGATTGTTGATTTGAAATTGGGGCTGTCAATTCCTATTAGATCTTGATTTTGCATGTTTGATGTTTGTGCATGCCAAGTATTCGTCAATATGCCTCAGAGCTTTTAATGCAATTTTTTGTCTAATTCTTGAAAATCAATGCTGGTTTGCATGTTATGATTATTATTATGCATTGATAATGGAATTTGATTTATTTTTAATTGACCAAAACTTTTGAATTTTTGAATGACTGAGGCATTTATTTAATAGTACAAGATTAATTAAGTTGGTCCTTTTTAACCCATTTGGTTCGACTTTGTATGTTTAATTGCCTTTGTGTAACACCCTACCACATAAAGCTTTACGCTTAAGTCGTAAAATAGAGGTGGTGAAGTATTACGACCTCTAAAATAAAATATATACATAGTACTAGTTGAAAGAAATTTATAAAGAGGAGCCTTGTAGGAAAGTTTAAACAAAAGTCACAAAACGAAAAGCGCAAAGCTCACGTAAACGGAAAACTTGCGTACGAAGGAAAGTAAAGACACACACACACACACACACACACACATATATGATAAGAGCGGGAAGTAAAAAATACAAAATAACAAGCTCCGGACTCGACCTGCGAAGCCAAGGCCGGCCAAAGAATATGTACGTACATACATGTATATAACTGTATCCCATAAAACCCCAACATACATAAAGAAAACACTTAGTTCTCCAAAAAGTCTTCCAGAGGATTAAACATAAGTTATTTATACATAGGAAAGTCTATAAATATAAATACATAACCGACAACCCAAAATATAACATCCCAACTTCGCTTGCCATAGGAACCTCCAGATGCTCACCGTGGTGCATCTCGACCTGCATATGAAAAACGACAACATATTTATAGAATGAGAATCGGAGATTCTCATCATGATAACGGTGCCCACATAAATAATGTATAAAGTCCTAGGAAAGCCAGATGCAATCCTAGAACTTCGATACTTAAATTTAAAGCTTAGATATATAAATTAAACAAAAAATCAGGTAAACTATCTAAGTTACTCAGGTTCTAGTCCAAAAAAAAACTTAACCCTTCACTCTCACTCTCATCCAATACTCTAAAACACAGGTAAAATAACCCTCATCACTTTTCCACCAGACAAGGGATCTCTTAGATGCATAGTGTAACACCCTGCTACGCAGAGTCTTATGCTTAAGTCATAAAGCAGAGGTGGTAAGGTATTACGACCTCTAAAAATAAAATATTTATAATATAGTTGAAAAATTTTTATATCTAGGAGCCTTTGAAAAAATAGGGTAAAGCAAAATCGTTAAACCGAAAAGTGCAACACTCGTGAATAACGTTTATTCGCTACAGTAGAACTCTAGACGCCTAGCGAGGTGCATCTCGACCTGCATCTGAAAAATAACAATATCGTATGGGATGAGAACCGGGGGTTCTCAGTATGGTTAAGGTGCCCACATATATAATATATAAGGTCCCGGAAAAGTCAGAGGCAATCCTAGAACGCCGATACTCATATTATAAAACTTAAGAAACTAAAACAGAAACCATAAATAGGTGATCTTCTAAGGTTCTAAACTTGATCAAAACCTAACCAAAACCCATCAATCCTCCGCATTTCCTCCAATCCTCCAACTCCGGTGAAATTACAGACAAACAAACAGGCAAAGCAAGCACAAGTAGAAATACAAATACAGCAGGTAACAATTTAGCAAGTAAGCAAACTAATCACATAAGCAAGCCCAATTAATGTATAATCAAACATAATCATACAAATGCATATGATAAATGTCTATCCTACTGGCCATGAGCTCATGTGTCGGTTAACTGCCAGAACCTGACACACCTGGTAGCTACCCCAGATACCATCTCTCGACTGCACATCTCCAGGAGGCATAAAATCGAGGGATTAGTGCCCTACCTCCTTCCCCTAGTGAGGCTGTTCCATACTGATCGAGGGATTAGTGCCCTACCACCTTGCAGACAGAGAGAGAAAGAATGTAAGGGAATACGTCGGGGGATTAGTGCCCTACCACCTTCCTCACATCCCACAAAACACAATCACATGGAATGCGGGGGAAAAGAATCGAGGGATTAGCTCCTACCCCCTTCCTCACATCTAACACATCCATACCATCATCATGTTCATTCTTTCTCAAATTCATCATTATTACCTCTTTATATTCGTTCATAATCATTGCATAATCATTCAGTGTAGCCATGGAATCACACATATACTTCATATCTTTGCATTTTTATACATAATTCATCATTTCAAATCTTACTTCACCCCCAAGTTACCACCTTTTCCTAGCTTCATCCCATTACTAGGCATACTATTAAGATTTAGGGCTAAAAGAATAAAAATAGGGGTTTAGAGGTTCAAAATTAAGCTTTAAAATACAATATTTATGTTTGCTAAAACAGGGGTCATGCGTACGTATGGGCCACGCGTACGCGTGGGCGTGCAGTTTTCCATGCTCGCGTACGCGAGATGCCCAACCCGGAAAAGTTGGTCGCATCACGTGCAGGTGGTCGCGTACCCAACCCCTCAAAAATCACTGCTCACGTACGCAAGGTGCCAAACCCGAAAGGGTTGGACGTGTTGCGTGCAATGGTCGCGTACGCAAGCTGTGCAGAATGGCAAAAATGCTGAATGCTGCAGAATTTTCAGTTTCGAACTCCAAACTTCCGACGCGCATAACTTTTTCGTTTTGCAACATTTTTCATCCATTCTTTGAACGGCCTAAACTTCACGGACCCAATTTTCATATAAAATAAGTTTGAAACAATTTGGAGGTCTGAAAGCCTAATTATGACTCGCCGAAATCCGGCTAAAAATTAGATTTACACAAATATTCTCAAATCTCTATTTTCATTAAAATCAAACTTAATGTCAACCCTCTAAACATACAAACAGCACCAAAACCTACCATTTTATCCCCAAAATCCCCAAATTCTACTACAATCAATCATACTTTAACTTTTGAATACATTTCATCGTAATATGTTTAATCATACCAACACAATTATTAATGTTCATTTATCCATGTCCATTATTTTCAGTTATCATTATCCAAAATCATCATTCATTAACCTTTTCACCACATCAACTACATTCATGCCATAAAACCAACAAATTTACCATTCCTCATCAAATCAAACATACATTGTCAACTAAACTACCAATCAAATTTCAACATTTATAATTCAACTTATCCTAAATCGTGTAGCCTAACTTTTCACAAGACATTATATATTAAATACGAGAAATCAAAACCATACCTTGGTCAATTTCTCCCCTAAGCCGAAAACACCCAAAGTGACAAGATCGCAAGCCTTCACCACCGAAACCTCAACACCCAAGGCTCAAACAAGCTTCCAATCTCTTCGAATGAGTTCCAATTTCACATATACACTACCTAACACATATTATCACATATACATACCCAAAATTCAATATCCAATAAAATTAATCAATGATTTAGCTAGGGTTCTAGGATTCTCACCTTACACAAGCACCAATGAAGCAAGATTAAGTGTTTCCCTCAAGCAAATTCGAACCTAAACACCGGAATTAAACAATTTTCAACATATTTGTTAACAAAATTTTGAAATTAGGAATGTAAAAATTGAGGAAGAAAATGTGACTTTCTTACCTTACAACGTACTGGGCTTTGTAGAGCTTGACTTGCTGGTCGTGTGGCCGCAAATGGTGCGGCGATCGGAGCTCCGGATAAAAAAGTTACAAGGATTTGAAGTTGGAAGTGAAATTAAGTTAGGGTTTGGTGTTCATCTAATGAAGCTCAGCGAGTTTCACCAAAAGAGAGGGGTTGAGTTTCTGATTACTTAAGGTGGGTCAATATATATGTTGGGCCATGGGCCCATTTTGGACCCGATTCGACCAGTTCGGCCCGTTTAGCACAATCCTGGGCCAAATTCTTTAAAATTAGTGTAAAAATTCTTGTTTTAATTATCTCTATCTTATTAAACTATAAAATTTACATTTCAAATTTGTTTTATTAAAAATTAATTTATTGATTAATTATTCGCTAATTTTACAGGTTTGTACACAGACAAATAATATAGGCAAAGAAAACACAAATAGAATACAGTTACAACAGGTAGAACATATAATAATTAAGTATAAATAAGCAACTAGGCAAACCCAAGTAATGCACACTCAAACAAACACAGACGAATGCATATGACGTATGCCTGCCCTATGGTTGATGAGTCTCATCTGTCGGTTATAAAGCCAACCCGACATGCCTGGTAGCTAACCCGGGCATTGTCTCTCTGTTGCACACAAAAACTCAACACATCAATTGACCATTAGAGGGATTACGTGCCCTGTCACCATTAGAGGGATTACGTGCCCTGTCACCATTAGTAATCAGAGAGAATTCATAGACATATTTATCATAAATCATCCTCACTTCTCATTATCATAATCATTCTCATGATAACTTAATCAAACTTATACCCGAAGCATGTGAACAATGCCACTGCATCTTACCTGGTATCACATTCAGAAATTCATTCTCATTATCGTTATAATTCATTTATTTTCATTCAAAGTTCATAATTAACTCAATCTTCAGTATTCTTCTTTCTCATAACTAAACTCACCATCAAACACATCTCAACTCAGCCATATTTCATTTTTATTATCATTACCTTCATTATTTACTTCTTATTCAGCATTATCAACCCTTCATTAATTCAGTTAACACTTTGCAAAACCCTTCCATATATCTCCTCAACTTATTTAACAGACTCATCCTCATTCAAAGACTTAAGGCTCACTAACAGACTTTAAACAGGTGTAAAAGAGGTTTGAAAAGCTAGAGGATTAGTTAAACATTCAAAAAATCTCATTTTTGGTTAAAACATGGGGCTCGCATATGTGAGACTATGATCGCGTACGCGAGTTTTGCAAAATAGGGAAGGGTGCTCGTGTCGCGTGCGTACTCTCGCATGCGCGAGATTTCAAATTTGTGTTCCGCATACGCAGGCTTTGCCCCGTGTACATGATATTACAAAATAGTGAGCATAGCTCGCATTACGCGTGCAAGTCGCGTACGCGATACTCCCTTTTCCTCAAAAGCTGTTAAGTTTGTAGAAAATCATATTTTTGCACCGAACTTTGCATGTGCATAACTTTCTTGTTTTAAATGATTTTTCATCCATTCTTTGAATGACATAAACTTCACAGACCCAATTTTTATTTGAAATAAATTTGACAAAATTTAGGGGTTCGAAAGCCGAGTTATGACCCGCTGAAGTTGGTCAAAAATTAGGTTTTACCAAAAATCTCAAAACCTCTTTTCTTTCCAAATTCTCAATTTCAGATCAAAGTTCTTATGATCAAAACAACACTAAAACAGCCCCAAAATTATATCCACCCATTTCCACACACCTGTCATCATCAATCCATACGTTCACATCAACACACTCAAAATCTTCAATCCAATTACAAACATTATTCATCAATTTCATCATCACAATTTACTAACATCATGAACCATCACATTCATCAACAATTACCATCAAACCTCATCAATATCAATAATCAACACATTACTATAACAAACTCAATAATTTCACAAATAGTTCTAAACCTTAACAATCCCATCTAATTCAATTTAACCTACAGTCACACAGCCTAAGTTTTCACGCAACATTATACATTATCTACGAGAAACTAAAATCATACCTTGGCCGATTCCTCCTTAAGCTTAAAAACACCTCAAATTGCCTCTCTTATACAAGCTTCAAGCTTCTAAATGCCAATTCCACAAGTTCAACTACTAGAATTTCATTTCAATCCACCATTTGAAGTCCAATTTAACAGGATACACATTCTAATTCATACAATACGACAATAATCAGCATTGAGCTCAAAATCACCAATTCACAAGAGTTAGGGTTTCCTTACCATTACCTACGAATCAAATGAACAAAATTCGGGATTACTCGCCGCTAGAGTTTACCTAAACCATCAAAACACCAAAACTCTCAACATCCACAACCTAAAAATCACTAATTGAAGAGGGCTATAAATGGGCACAAAATCTCAAATTGCTTACCAAATTTTTGAGTGATTTTTGTAGAGAATTTCGAGACGAATGGGTGGCCACTGACGGCTTATCATTCGGAGCTTTGGATTGAAAGTTATGATGAAATGAAATTTGGAGCCAAGGGTTTGCTATGCTCTTTCCCTTCTCCCCTTGTGTTCAGCGTGATTCCCTTATGAAGGAGGGAAGAAGAGCTTCATTAAAAGGGTATTGAGTTGGGCCTTCAGCCCAATGTGGGCTCGATTTAATTGGTTTGGCCTGTTTAGCCCAATTTTGGGACAAAATCTTTAAAATTAGTGTCAAAATTCATATATTAATTATTTCTACCCTTCCAATTTATCAAATTTAATTTCCTAATTTTTTTAAATAAAAATTAATTTATTGGTTAACTATTTATTAATTACCCAAGGTTTACACTTTGTGTTATATTAGGAATGAATTTCAAATGTTGAAATTAATCTTGTGGTATTAGTTATAAAAATTATATTGGTGTTTGAACTTATTGTTGATTATTTAGTTCTGAACTTAGGGTACTGAATTTGTTTTGAATTAAGGATTTTCTAAAATTCTGAACTTAGGGTATTGAACTTGTGTAATTTCAATTTTAGTTAGAACATTAAAAGAAGTGTGTTCCTTATTTAGTTCTGAACTTACGGTACTGAACTTATTTTGAGCTGAGGGTACTTAACTTGTTGCGGTTCTAATTAAAACATGTTTTGATTATTGTTGATTTGTTTTGAACTAGTTATTATAATTTATAAAGTTGATTTGTTGTTCTAAATTTTTTATTATTGTTTATTTATGTTGATTATTGTTGATTTGTGTTGATTATTGTTGATTTAGTTCTCTTTGTTTAATTGGTATCCTCTTTGCAGACATGACGACATGTAGAGGTGTTGCGGATCAGCCTAGTGGTCGTGGTCATAGTCGTGGTCGTGGTAGAGGGAAGATTTATGTCGATAACCTGCGAATTCTAGATCATCTTCCTCTACTCCAACTACTCCGGTGACATCACAGGTTGCGGGTGCATTGGACCTGCTGTTCATCATGGTCCCTAACCCCAACTACGTCCCTGCGTCTACGGCGATGACATCGCCTCCATCCGCTCAGGAGTCTAATGTCTCCGTGACGTCGCCTGTAGTGACGGATATCACGGCCCCAGAATCCTCTCATGGAAGTGAGCTAACTGATGCCCCTCCACCACCTCCCATCGTATGGTTGATGATTTGCCCTGATGGTAGAACGACGTAAGTACTACTTTAAGTCTTCTATAGGCTGAAACTGTCTGATTATTGATTCTAGTTTAATGGATTTAGGATTGTAGGTTTGAACTGCTAAAAGTATTTGATATATCGTGATTAGTGATTCTTGATAGTTAATTCTAGTTTTAGTAGATTTAGGATTGTAGGTTTGAATTGCTGAAAGTGTTTGATTATAGCTTAGTAGATTTAGTGGATTTATGGATGTTGCTTCTTAATTATTGCCTGTTATTCATTGATCGTTGACAATTGGTGCTGTTTAAGCTAATTGTTGATGGAAAGAGTGCATTCCAGTTATAGATGAAACTCTGTCGAAATTTCTAAAAAAATCTCTATATATTATAGTTATTTGCTTCTGAAGTTTTAATTTATATTGCCATATTTGTTTGTTTGTGAATTGTTGATAGGTTTGTGCCAAAAAGCAATGCATGTACTCAGGAGATGACTAACATCATCAAGTTGATGTATGACCATCCATGGCTGAGTTACAAAAAGATTCCCCCTGAGACCAGAGACCGATGATTTTAGAAGTGGGTAGCAAAAACTTAATATAATCAAACCTTTAGCTAGTTTGTATCTTCTATTTTTCTTAATAGGATATATTTTGATGAACTAATTTTAAAGTTTCTTTGTCTAGCTTCTCTTTATATGGGACAAGGAGCATGATGCCCTCATCAGGAAGATATACGACCATCAAATGGGTAGGCGATTGCAACAGATGCTGGAGAATATACGTGAGAGGCGTGACCACCTCATTACCTAGCTCCACCCAAAAATCAAGAAGTTTCTGTACTTTCATTGGGAGCCCGATAAGGGGTTCAGACATCGGTATCTCACAAGTAGAGCTAACATGGCATCGGCCAGGTCATCCAAGTATACCGGCAACTTAACAACCTTCATAAAGGCTTAGGCCAGGCTGCTATGTAGCTTCTCTAATTTTGTTATTAACTTAGTTTTTTTCTTTCACATATCATTAGTAGCCATCCTAACATATTGTTTCAATACAACATGTGTAGTTGAAGTCGTTGGATCGCGATGCTACATTGGTGGAGACTTTCAAGTACATTCACACTTTGAAGGAGAACAAAGAGACATTTGTTGATCAGTGGTTTATGGATCATTATGTGAGTAAACATCTGATCTTATGATATAAATTTTTCAATTAACTATACAGCTATCGTCCTAATCATAATAACATGTGTTACACAGGAGTCCTATCCGCAGAGTCTGGAGGCCGCAACTCAGCAATATAAGCAAAGTGGGGAGGACGCCAGTGGCTCTGCTAGTTTAGTTTTTTATCTCAATGCGGTTTGGCGCGAGACTATCTCGACATTGTACAAGAACCACATATATGAGTTGGGGTCATTCTTTGCCAGCAGCCTCCGCACCTATATGTTGAGGCCATTATCCACCTCTGCCACCAGTCAAGCAGTCGAACCCGAGGAAGACATCGATTTAAGACTACCCGCAGCCTTCACAAACAGGCTTAGGAGCTGACTGAGACTCGGGAGAGGTATCAAGAGATCCTCACACGCATGACAGACACGAATGATCTCAAGCAAGAGTGGGTCTTCAGATGCGCATCGCTGGCATCAACCTTGCTAGTGGCAGCGGTGCTGCCGGTGGGACCCAGACATACCAACTTCTCTGCTGCCTCAGCAGGACTACTGACGTGGCAGAAATTAGCCGATTAAGAAATTAGTTTGAGAAATACATTGCAAGTACAGTTCTTAACCAGCAAAAATCTGCTTATCAATTTAGAAAGAGTGTCACAATTTTTAGAATAAAAATACTGGGAGTAAAAATCCCAGGTCTTCTCCCAACGAGTTGACAAAACAGTGCAGCTTATTGGTCAGAGGTTTTCCAAGAAATTTTTTAGTTTGAGAAACAGAAAAATAAATAATTGTAAACTGAAGCAATGGGAATTAATGAGAGAATTTATATAATTCAAATAAAAGCCTTGACCGGGAGAAGATTAATTGGAATTTCTTTCCTTGTTGAATTTTCCCAAGTGTAATAATAAAAGGTTGTCGTTCTACTTGGTCATCCCTTACTTAATAAGGGAAAGTCAAGTAACTAACTAACCAACTCTATCACTCAAGTCCTAATCCTCTCCTAAGGGAGGGTTAGAGTCAGAGACTAGAGAGTCAGCCAACAACTTCCAGTTAAGATTAATACTTGAGTATTCCAACTCAAGGTTCTCCTCTTAATCAACTCCCAATCAAGTTAGGGAACTACTCCATTAACATGAATACCATCTTCGTTGATATGAAAAAGAAATAGAAAAGAGACATGATAATTGAAATAAAATTGGAAGCAATTAAATAAATAATAAAATTAAATGAAAAAGTATTCCTTGCATTAATAAATTCTAAAAACAATCCAATTGTAATTCTGAACGAAAATTAAGGATATGAAAGAGTAAGGGAAAAAGAAAGAAAACTAGAATAATAGTGACTTCAACAGAGGTAATGACTCTTCTCAATATCCAGAGCAAAAGCAATAAACTCTAAAACTATGAATGTGAAGAAAACCTAGAGGAAATAGTAGTGTTCTCTCTAAGATTTCAAACTAAAACTAAAACTATGCATAATGTGAATGTGTGTTGAGTCTCTGTAGTCCCCTGGCTCTAGTCTGTGTTTCTGGGTCAGAAACTGGGTCCAAACTCGGCCTAAAATCGCCCCCAGCATTTTCTGCAACTTCTACAGATCGCGCATGTCACGTGTATGCGTCAGTCACGCGTGCGCGTCGTTTGGCGATTGATAAACCACTATTTTATAGTTTATCTTGTGCTCAATTGAATGATTTTTATCAATCTTTCATATACTTATTCATACTAATTGCATGGTTTTACATTTTCCTTTCTAATCCTGTGATATAATTGAAAACATGTTTCCTAGGCCTTTAAACTGTCAATTTTAATTATCCTTTTTTACCATTCGATGCCGTGATATGTGCGTTAAGTGATTTCAAGGATTAGCGATTTTCCTTGTCACGCGTACGCGTCAGGCGTGTGCATGCGTCTTTGTGCAAACTCCAATTCACGCGTATGCGTCAGGTACGCGCACGCGTCGTTGTAAATTTCTCCAAATCGCATGCACACGTGAGCCATGCGTGCGCGTTGATGCTCACTGGTTATCTCCTTAGTTTCTTGTGTTCCTTCCATTTTTGCAAGCTTCCTCTCCATCTTCTAAGCCATTCCTGCCCTATAAAGCTTGAAACACTTAACACACGGATCACGACATCGAATGGTATAAAGGGGAATTAAAATACACAAATTAAAGGCTTAGAAAGCAAGTTTTCAATCATAGAACAAAACTAGGAAGGAATTGTAAACTCATGCAAATAGTATGATTAAGTGTGTAAAGACTTGATAAAAGCCACTCAAATCAGCACAAGATAAACCATAAAATGGTGGTTTATCAAACTTCCGACACTTAAGCATTAGCATGTCCTCATGCTAAGCTCAAGGAGATAAAATAAATGAATGGGGAAAGTAAGACTCATGAGATGCAACCTATATATGAATGCAACTATATGCTAAGATGGTTCTACATACTTGGTTAAAAGTAAATAAGTTCTTCAAGGCAAACTTAAATCAGATATCACTAATTCAAATCATACAGTAAATACAAGTAGACTTGTAAGAAAACAGCTCATGGAAGCAGAGAATATAGAATCAAGTATTGAACCCTCACTGGTAGTGTATGTGCACTCTAATCACTCAACTGTATGGGATAATTCACTCTAGTCTTCTCTAGTCATGCTTTCTAAACTTTGTTCTTCACCTAACCAATCAACAAATATTTAATGTACCAATGCAAACATCATGAGGTCTTTTCAAGGTTGTAATGGGGCTAAGGTAAGGGTGAGGATATATGTATGGCCAAGTGAGCTATAAATTGAATCCTTGACTAACCTAAGCTCTCACTTATACACACACTCTATATTCTTCTAAAATCATGCCTAGCTACCCAAAATTCCCATTTTTGCACTCATACTCATGCATCAACTTTTCTTTAATTTAATCACATATGCATTGAATTTTCATTAACTTAACATTAGGGTAATTTTGTCCCCTTATTTATTTATTTATTTATTTGTTTAATTGAGTATATTTGGGTTTTTTTTGTTTAATATTTTTTTATTAAAAATATAAAAGTAAACACAACATATCAATGCACATGGATTTTTAATTTTTTCTTGTCTCACATGAGTAGGTACCCAAATTCCTAATATTTTATCAATGAAACACTGTACACTTCCATCAACCCAAGTTCCCACAGTTCCCCATATTAAATTAGTACACAATCTCTATCTTAAGCTAACCAAAGATTCAATTGGGGTAATTAATTTGTTTTTCTGCTTAAGGCTAGTGATGTGGTAAAATATAGAACAAAAGGAGATTAAAAGTCTCAAGGTGGCTAACAAAGGTGATTGAAAGGGTAGGCTATTTGGGATAAGTGAGCTAATAATCAAATAATGGCCTCAATCATATTCAAGAATAAAATGTTATGGTTAATTAGTGTAACCATGTAATTAAGCTCGAATCTCACAGGTTGTGTGTTCTTAGCTACAATTCATGTTCCAACTTATAGTCTTCAAACAAGTTTAATTTAAATTAGTGAAATATTATAAAATAGAGTCTTGAAAAGAAATTTATTACTTTAACCAAGCAAATACATGCAAATAATTATTATCATGCAATCTATTCTATCTAACGACAGAAAAACTAAACTGTTGGTGTTAAGAGAGAGAGATTACTTCCGAAAGTCAAGTATTGACCGACCTCCCACACACTTAAAGCTTGACACCATCCTCGGGGCCATCAGTCAGGAACAAAGGGGGGCTGGTAACAGCATCTCCACAGTCGGGGTCGTCATGGCTCCCGGTGCTGGTAGGTGAGGTGGAGTTCGGAGTGTCTGGTTCTTCTTCAGGTGGGTGGTTGCCAACAATCAGCTCCTTGAGGTTTGTAAATTGGCACTTGTTATGGCGCTCTATTCTCTTTGCCTGCCGGTCAAGCCGGTCCAATCTCTGAAGTATCTGAAAGAGCAGCTGATTTGTTGAAGGTGCTTGTGATGTGGAAGGAGAAGGAATATCTCTGGTCGGATCTGCAATCTGGCTGGTAGTGGCTACTTGGGGTCTGATGTACTTCCCGTTGGCGACATACTGATCGTCCCATGGAAGTATGGTCTTGGTGTCCCCAGCTCTGTAGGAGACTCCGGCTGCCGAGACTAGATCTGAAACCAAGGCAGGAAAAGGTAGGTTGCCCGCAATCTGTACGTGTCCCATGGCATGCCGGAGGTGTCTTGGTAAGTTGAGAGGCTGGTTTGTAAGGATACATCAGAGGAGAACAGCCATGTCTACAGTGAAGGAGGACTCGTGAGTGCTCGGAAAGAAGTAGTGGGACATAATCTGTGCCCACACTCGAGCCTCCAAGGTAAGTGATGAAGCCAATATGTCCTTAGGTCGGGATTGATGGTATCCATATATCCATCTGCTGCCAGGTTGTGCTATAACTCTGAGGACGGCATCCCAGTCAAATTGGTATGTCTGGTGCTTGAAATAGGCTTCTTGGTATGCGTCTAATCCTTCTGGGGTAGGGGGAGATCTAACGCGCGCTGAATGGCCCCTTCAGTTATGGGGACTTACTTCTGACGAACATAGACAGACTGCAGGGCTGGCATGTAAAAATTGGAGTAGAATTCAACTACCCATGAGAGGTTAACCTGCCGTGGCTGCTTCTGTAAGAATCCCATTGTCTGCGCTCAATGCGGGACTCAACAAACTCAACAATGTGGGTATGGAGGATGAGTAGGTGCTCACTGTTGTAGTTTCGCTCAGCCAGGATGGGAAACATCTACTCATAGTAGCGGTTAGTGAACCTCGCAGTGTCCCTTGCTGGAGAGGCTTTTCTCGGTTTCATCGACCTTGATGATCCTCTTGACTCGCTTTGTTGATGGCTTGACTGATATTGAGGATGGTTCCGCAGCTGGTGCTCTTTTCGTTCCTGTCCTCGCCGGTTGCTTATTAGAGGCTTTCTCTTTACCTTTCCTGGTGGCCATCCTGAAAAGGAATAAAAGAAAGGGACATGAAATCAAGTAGCTAGAACCAGGAGGAGGAAAATACAAGTGATAATCAATGCCAAGGTAAAGAAGAATGTCGTAAACACATGGTCGCGACTCCATGTAATCAGGACATCAATGGAAATATAGCATGATAAATTAAGACAATTAGATGCAAGATGTTTATTAGCATGCCGGCAAAGGCATGAGTAGCATAGATCAAGCATTAATTGCTCAATTGGATTATCAAATGTAACAAACTAACAATCACGTTTGTATTGATAATTATTTTTAATTAATAAAAGGTTGCAAGGATTTTGTGAAAAACAGGCAGTAGAGTAGAATAATAGAATAATTAGGAATTCACAATGCCATATGGACTTTTCACAAACACTTGGTAGGCATGTAAAATATGCTAGAAAAAGTATGAAATCCAACATGCAAGCAACCCAAAAATTAATATTAATTGTCAAATCACTTCCTAATATATCCACAAGCAAATATAGAAGAGAACAATCACCCATGTAGATTTTTAACACCAATTAAAAGAATGCAAAAAGAATAGAAAAATAATAAGAAGGAAAGAAAGAAAAAAGGAAAAAGTAAGTAAATGCAATAATTAAATGAAGAATGAAATAGTAGAGGAGAGAAAGAGAAAAAATCTGATGAGGAAGATGAAAAGAAGAGGAAGAAAGAAGTTGAAAGTAAGAGTGAGAAGAGGAGGGAAAGAAGAAAGAAGAAAGAAGTAAGAAGTAAGGAAAAAGGAAGAAAATTAGGATTTGGGGGGAGGGAAACAGAAACTGGGCGGCGTACAGGTTTAGGTGAGGCGCCGCATGTGACGCGTACGCGTAAGGCACGTGTACGTGTGGGGCACGATTTTTCATACTGACGCGTAAGCGTCTGGCACGCGTACGCGTGCTCTTTGTTTGTGCGAATCGCGCGAAGGCATCGACGCGTACGCACTACTCTCTGTACGCGTATGAGAAATACGTTACAAGTACAATTATTAACCAGCAAAAATTCGCTTATCAATTTAGAAAGAGTGTCACAATTTTTAGAATAAAAATACTGGGAGTAAAAATTCCACGTCGTCTCGCAACGAGTTGACAAAAGAGTGCAGCTTATTGGTCAGAGGTTTTCCAAGAAATTTTTGAGTTTGAGAAACAGAAAAATAAGTAATTGTAAACTGAAGCAATGGGAATTAACGAGAGAATTTATATAATTCAAATAAAAGCCTTGACCGGGAGAAGATTGATTGGAATTTCTATCCTTGTTGAATTTTTCCAAGTGTAATAATAAAAGGTTGTCGTTCTACTTGGTCATCCCTTACTTAATAAGGAAAATTCAAGTAACTAATTAACCAACTCTATCACTCAAGTCCTAATCCTCTCCTAAGGGAGGGTTAGAGTCAGAGACTAGAGAGTTAGCCAACAACTTCCCGTTAAGATTAATACTTGAGTATTCCAACTCAAGGTTCTCCTCTTAATCAACTCCCAATCAAGTTAGGGAACTACTCCATTAACATGAATACCATCTTCGTTGATGTGAAAAAGGAATAGAAAAGAGACATGATAATTGAAATAAAATTGGAAGCAATTAAATAAATAATAAAATTAAATGAAAAAGTATTCCTTGCATTAATAAATTCTAAAAATAATCCAATTGTAATTCTGAACGAAAATTAAGGATATGAAAGAGTAAGGGAAAAAGAAAGCAAACTAGAATAATAGTGACTTCAACAGAGGTAATGACTCTTCTCAATATCCAAAGCAAAAGCAATAAACTCTAAAACTAAGAATGTGAAGAAAACATAGAGGAAGTAGTAGTGTTCTCTCTAAGATTCCAAACTAAAACTAAAAGTATGCATAATGTGAATGTCTGTTGAGTCTCTGCTGTCTCCTGGCTCTAGGCTATGTTTCTGGGCCGGAAACTGGGTCCAAACTCGGCCCAAAATCGCCCCCAGTATTTTCTGTAACTTCTGCAGATCGCGCATGTCACGCGTATGCATCAGGTGTGCGCACGCCTCTTTGTGCAAACTCCAATTCACGCGTATGCGTCAGGTACATGCACGTGTTGCTGTAAATTTCTCCAAATTGTGCGCACGCGTGAGCCAGGCGTGCGCGTCGATGCTCGCTGGTTATCTGCTTAGTTTCTTGTGTTCCTTCCATTTTTGCAAGCTTCATCTCCATCCTCTAAGACATTCCTACCCTATAAAGCTTGAAACACTAAACACACGGATCACGGCATTGAATGGTATAAAGGAGAATTAAAATACACAAATTAAAGGCTTAGGAAGTAAGTTTTCAATTATAGAACAAAACTAGGAAGGAATTGTAAAATCATGCAAATAGTATGATTAAGTGTGTAAAGACTTGATAAAAGTCACTCAAATCAGCACAAGATAAACAATAAAATAGTGGTTTATCAACCACAAGAACCACAACGACAATGACGACAACTACCAGGATCTTTAGTGATTAGGGCTTTGTTTTACTATTTCATTGTATTTATTTAACTTTTAAATTATTTGAATATTTGATATTTAATATTACACAATTGATTTCTATTACTTATAAATCGACAACTAATTATATGAAAAATAAATTTAAATAAAAAATTAAAATTAAAAAGGAAAAATTAAAAAAAACTGCGTCACAATATCTTTTTAAAAAAATTGACATTACCGTTAGATTTACTGGGGGAATAATCCGACGGTAATAGTGCGGAAAACAAGATATTGTGGTGCCAACAGTATCATCGAAAATATTTGCCGTAACCAAATGGTTTTTGGACAGGTAATCCGTCGCAGATTCCGACAGTAATTACCATCAGACGAAAAAATCCGATGGCAACCTTTTACCGGCAAGATTTATACCGTCGGATTTTATTTATTTTTTCGAGGGTGATTCCGACGATACTCAGTATTTTTCTTGTAGTGTTAGAGAAGTTCCAATCTCTCATTCTGTATTTCCATTATTTTTGCTGGTTTTTTTCTTTCTTTTCTTCTTTCTTGTTTCATGTCACCGAAAAATTAAAATATAATATTTATTATTCCAACAACTTTTATGTTGATGTTAAATGATGATAAGATATTATATGTCATTGTACCATTTTCTCCCAAGCAAGAGCATCTATTTTGCTTGCTTGAATTTTTCCACAAGCTTTTGTATTTTTTTCTCTTTTCATTTGTCTTATGCTAGTTTTTTTTCTCTTTTGAAGGATAACAAAGATCAAACTCTAGATCTTTCAGTCATAAAAGTTTGGACACCATGGCATAATATCACTTCTCCTGAAAGCTTAACCTAGTGGAAAGAGGCACATGAATGGTTATATCTCTAACGTCATTGATCCATGTCAATGATGGTAATTTTTTGTCTATTACATAGCTTAAATATTCTCATTCCTTACTTAGCTTAAATTTTTATCCAGACCAATGACTATGTTTGTGGGTACAATCTAAAGTAGTCATTCTATTGTGTTTTATTTTCTATCAAAAAGCACAAACTTTAAGTAAGAGTCTCCTTAGATCTCTAAAATGCAACACTTGAAGAAGTTTTATTGCAACACTTTTTACATATTATCTCTTTTTATTAATACGAGAATATGATAAAATGTTATCTTTTCTTATATCTAAAGTAACAATTTTCTAACTACTCTTAGTTGGCCTTTTCGCATACCTAGTCAACATAGAACAATTCAACTTCATGTGCCATAATAAAAGGGGAATTGAAAATTATAAATTGTCATAACATAAAAAAAAATTACTAATCATAAGTAAATGCACTTCCAAGTTAATGTGTCATATTAACTCAATAAGCACTATTGCAAAATTGATAGGCCCTATTTTATGCCTCTGTTGTTACTTGCTGTCATTTTTAGAATTTACAACACACATAGCTTGTTTTTAACATAAATAAAAGAAGTTAACAAATTTTATGATATTATAACAAAAAAGGTCGCTCAAACAAATCTCAAATATTAGTTTCAGCAATTTTTGTGGTGTTCTATTCAATTTTGTTCAAACATCGACATGTAAATAATGTGAGAAAAAGTCAAATATTCTTTAACCTGATATTCCTCTACAATATATCTTTAAGGATGACTTCTATTTTGAGCATATAACTTCAAAGTACCCATTTATCTTTGTAGAGGATATATCCACCAAAATTGCCACCCAATCTCACTTCATTAGTAAAATGAACTCACTTCTTTAGCCAAATGAACAGGCATGATTCCTTATATAAAAATATAAAGGAGGCAAAATTCTTTCCAATTGCTAAAGTACTGTCACAATATCTTTTTCTATGTGCATTACATCTAGATTCTCTCGTGATGTATTACATTGCCAATATGATAAATCAAAGAAGATTTTGCTCTGATTTTCTTCAGTGGACCATCTTTATTGAGTTTCATTTTTCCAAATGAATTTCCCATAGACTGAGTTGACTTAAAGCTTCAATACCCATTAGTAATGGTGGAGCTTGCCTATGTTCTAATTTTTTTATTAAATGACCTCTTGTTTGCTCTCCACAGATGTTCCTCGAAAAAAAAAAACATACGATGATCCATTGATAAACCACTATTTTATGGTTTATCTTGTGTTCAATTGAGTGGTTTCATCAAGTCTTTGACCACTTATTCATATGATTTGCATGATTTTACAATTCCTTTCTAGTTTTATTCTATGGTTGAAAACTTGCTTCCTAGAGATCTTTAATTTGTGTATTTTAATTCTCCTTTTATACCATTCGATGCGGTGATCCGTGTGTTAAGTGTTTCAGGCTTTATAGGGCAGGAATGGCTTAGAGATTGGAGAGGAAGCTTGCAAAATGGAAGGAACACAAGAAACCAAGGAGGTAACCAGCGAGCATCTACACGCACGCATGGCTCACGCGAGCGCGCGATCTGGAGAAATTTGTAGCGACGCGTGCGTGTGCCTGACGCGTACGCGTGGATTGGAGTTTGCACAAAGACGCGTGCGCGTGGATGACGCGTACGCGTAACACGCCAAAATGACCAGCGACGCGTACGCGTGACTGAGGCGTACGCGTGACATGCGCGATCTGCAAAAATAACAGAAAATGCTGGGGGCGATTTCGGGCCGAATTTTGACCCAATTTTCGGCCCAAAAACACAGACAAGAGCCAGGGAATATGCAGAGACTCAACACACATTCTCATGAGCGTAGTTTTAGTTTTTAGATCTGAATCTAGAGAGAAATTACTCTTCCTCTAGGTTTTCTTTTACATTTATAGTTTCCTAGTTTATTGCTTTTGCTTTGGATATTGAAGAGTCATCACCTCCGTTGAAGATACTATTCTAGTTTGTTTTCTTATTCCCTATTTATTTATTCCATATTCTTAATTCTTATTTAGAGTTACAATTGGATTATTTTCAGAATTTATTGATGCAAAGGATTACTTTTATTTTTAATTAATTTTCAATCCCTATTTTATTTAAATTATCATGTCTCTTTTCTACTCCAAACTCCCAATAATGAAGATGGTATCCATGTCAATGGAGTAGATTCCCAACTTGACATGGGGGTTGATTAAGAGGAGACACTTGAGTTGGAATGCTCAAGTGATTAGTTAAATTGGAAGTTGTTGGCTAATTCTGTATTTACTAACGCTAGACCTTCCCAAGGGAGAGGACTAGGATTTGCGAATAAGAGTTAGCTCAATCACTTAACTTTCCTTTATTTAGTAAAGGTTAACTATGTGAAAATAACAACCTCTTTATACTACACTTGAGAGAATTCCAACAAGGATAGAACTTCAAATTAATCATTCCCCTAGTCAAGGCTTTTTAATTTGAATAAGATAAATCTCTTTTAATTTTCATTACTTTAATTTACAATTATATGCTTGTGCTCATTGCCCAAACTCAAAATCTCTTGGAAAACTCTTGATTAATAAATTAGCACCCTTTTTGGCAACTCGTTGGGAGATGACCTGGGACTCATACTCCCAATATTTTTATTCTAATTTTGTGACAACCTTTCTAAATTGATGAGGCAAATTTTTGCTGGTTAAGAGCTATACTCGCAACGTATTTCCTATATTGATTTCTTAATTGGCCGACCTACGCCTTCCCGTCAATTTTTGGCGCTGTTGCCGGGGAGTTACAATAGCGTGCTAAATTATTAATTAGTGTACATATTTTTATTTTATTCGCATATTTTATTTTATTTTATTACCATGAGCTGTATGTTTCTTTCATTGAATGACGCGTTCACTGCCTGATCCGAGCTTAGCTGCATTTGATCCTGAAATTGAAAGAACTCTTTCACGTATTAGGCGAGCTTGGCGTCGGTTAGCCTCTGAGGGTGGTGAAGTGATTGTTATCGATTCACCAGTCTCATCTGAGGAAGAATCTGAACTGCCATCTGAGGAAGAAACAAGCTCTTTTATTACTGATTCAGTTGATTCACGTGCAGATAGAATGGCAGCACCTAGGAGGATTACTCTCTAGGAAGCTGGAGCCCCAGATTTTACACTGCAACCGTATCAAGTGCGTCATCCAAATCTGGCTAAAGATTTTAAACTGAAGACTGCACTAATCAACTTGATGCCCAAGTTTCATGGCTTACCTGCTTAGGTGCCTATCAAGTACCTAGGGGATTTTCAGACAGCCTGTTCTACTGTTAGGCGTCATGGTTCAAATGAAACTTCTATTTTGTTAACCGCCTTCCCATTTTCTCTTGAGGGAAAGGCGAGGGAGTGGTACTACTCCCAACCTGAAGCAACTGTTACCAACTGGGATACGCTCAGGAGAGAATTTTTGGAAAAATACTTTCCAGCTGAAGTTATAGATAGATTGAGAAAAGAGATCTCCTACATTGTTCAAGGTGAATCAGAAACTCTCTCTGAGTACTGGGAGCACTTTAAGAACCTTCTGGATGCATGCCCCCATCACATGATTGACAAGCTGGTGTTAATCAGCTACTTCACTCAGGGCATAAAGCCTCGGGATAAAACTACATTGGATGGTGCTAGTAATGGTTCTCTAAAAAAGTACAAGACCACAGATGAAGCATGGCAACTGATCAGCGACTTAGTTGAGTCCACTCAGAATCACAGGCACTGGAACAGCCACTCAAAGGCTGTTACAGAGGTTTTCTCTAGCATTGAGACTTCTGCTCTTACATAGAGTATATGTGAGATGACCAACCTACTGAAGCAGATACAATTGAATCAACAACAAACTCAGCCTCCCCTACCACAACAAAGCCAACAGTTGGTTCCCTAAAGAGTATGCAGAATCTGTGCTGATTATAGTCACTACACTGATGAGTGCCCGCAGCTCCAACAAGAAGACAACACTGTGGCAGCTACTCATAACTTCTATGACCGCCCGAATCAAGGATACAATCAACAAGGCGGCAATTACAACCAAGGTGGAAACTATAACCAAGGGTGGCAGGACAACTCCAACCAGGACTGGAGAGATAATTCCAACCATGGCTGGAGGGACAACTATAATAGAGGAGGCAGAGACAACAATGGAAATCAGAGGTGGAACAATAACAACAGACAGCAGAATCAGAACCAGCCTTACAAAGCACCTCACCTAAGGCAGTCCCAAGGACACCAGCACAACCAACAACAGACCCCTCAGATCACTTATCCTCCTTCCTCATCAAATGATGAGATGCTTCGTTCTCTTGTACAAGGACAACAAGACATGCAGACTATACTGAACTCTACTTTAAATGGTCTGAATGCCAGTTTACAAGCTCTCGTCTCCCGGATAGATTCATTACCCACTACCACCAACCAGCCTTCAAGCTCCAGTGGAATTCCTTCTCAACCCTTACTTAACCCCAAGGGTGGCATCAATTCCATCACTTTGAGGTTTAGAACCACACTACAAGAGAGGAACCAGGAGGAGCCAAGCCCACAAGAACACGCCCCAGTTGAAGACTTAGTTGAAGTAGAAGATGCTGACGAGGAAGAGGAAGTACAAGACATAGTTGAAGAAGAAGTAGCTCAGCCAAGGAATGGAGCACCAAAGGATGCAGAAGTTTCAAGTGGTGCCATTCCTATTCCATTTCCACACCTTGCAAGGAAGTCCAGAAAGCAGATGGAACTTGATCCCAAAATGGTAGAAATTTTCAAAAAGTTTGAGGTAATTGTTCTCCTTTTTGATGTTATTCAACAAGTACCTAAATATGCAAAGTTTCTAAAAAATTTATGCATACATAAAGATAAAATTAATAAACTAGAAACTATTCCTTTAGGTAGCTCTATATCTGCTTTAATGGGAGGTATACCTGAAAAATATAGTGATCCAGGTCCATGCATGGTTAACTGTACCATTAGAGGTGTAATATTTTCTGACTGCATATGTGATTTAGGAGCGTGTATTAGTATAATGACATTGTCTATATATGATGCTTTGAGTCTTCCTCCCTTAAAAAGGTCAACATCTCGTTTTGTGTTAGCAGATGAAAGCATTATTACAGTAGTTGGAATTGTTGAAGATGTATTAGTGAGCATTAAGGGGCTCACATTTCCCATTGACTTCTATATCTTGGAAATGTCCCCTAATGACTCCGGAAGACCATCATCAATCTTGCTTGGAAGACCATTCCTGAATACTTCAAAGTTCAAGCTGGATGCATTCTCAGGAACTTAGTCCTTTGAGATAGATGGCAGAGTAGTGAGTTTCAGTTTAAATGAAGCTATGAAGCACCCTCCGGAAGATCATTCTATCTTCCAGTGCGACATCATTGATGAAACTGTAGCTGAAGTTCACCAAGAAGAAGTAGAAGAGAAGTACTTGGAGCAAGGTCCAAGTGTGGGGACACCTTCTGAACACAATGAAGACACTTTGCCATTATCACTAGCCCCGGATGTTCCAGAGCCTAGCCATGAGCAGAAATTGGAATTGAAGCCCCTTCCTCCACACCTCAAGTATGCTTACCTTGAGAATAATCAGAAGTTCCCAGTTATCATCTCAAGGGAACTCACTTCCCAACAAGAGGAGCAACTGCTTAGTGTGTTGAAAAGACACAAGAAAGTAATTGGGTGGAGCTTGGCGAATATAGTAGGCATCAGCCCTCAGGTTTGTGAGAACAGGATATTCTTAGAAGAGGGATCAAAGCCTGTCCGTTAACCCCAAAGAAGATTAAATCCCACCATCTTAGTAGTTTTTAAGAAATAAGTAACCAGGCTACTTGAAGCAGATATTATTTACCCCATCTCAGATAGTGAATGGGTCAGTCCAGTGCAAGTGGTATCCAAGAAGTCTGGAGTCACAACAGTAAAGAATGAACATGGAGAACTCCTGACAACTAGAGTGCAGAATTCATGGAGAGTTTGCATTTATTACAGGCGTCTCAACCAAGCCACTCGCAAGGATCATTATCCCTTGCCATTCATTAATCAGATGCTTGATCGCCTGTCAGGTAAATCCCATTACTGCTTTTTAGATGGTTAAATAAGCTATTTTCAAATTCATATAGCTCCTGAAGATCAGAAAAAGACTACTTTTACATGTCCCTTTGGAACGTACACATACAAGAGGATGCCTTTCGGCTTATGTAATGCACCGGCTACTTTCCAAAGATGCATGATAAGTATCTTTTCAAATCTTATTGAGAACTGTATGGAAGTATTTATGGATGATTTTAGCGTGTATGGTGATTCCTTTAACCTTTGCTTGGATAGTTTAACTAGAGTATTAGACAGGTGTGTTAGTTCAAACCTTGTATTGAATTTTGAAAAATGTCACTTATGGTAAAACAAGGGATTGTACTAGGACATGTTGTGTCTAATACTGGTATCTCTGTAGATCCAGCAAAGGTAGATGTCATTTCTAGTTTACCTTACCCCTCCTCCGTGAGGGAAGTCCGCTCGTTCCTTGGCCATGCAGGTTTCTACAGGAGATTTATTAAGGACTTTAGTAAGGTAGCATTACCTTTATCCAGACTGCTGCAGAACGATATTGAGTTCGAGTTCAGTGATGATTGCATGCAAGCATTTGATAAAATGAAAATCACCCTGACTCAAGCTCCGATTATGAGAGGACCAGATTGGAGCCAGCCATTTGAGATTATGTGTGATGCTTCCAACCATGCAGTAGGAGCGGTGCTGGCTCAGCGTGAAGGTAAAGATCCTTTCGTAATTGCTTATGCGTCTAAGACCTTAGACGCTGCTCACTCTAATTACACTACCACTGAAAAAGAACTTCTGGCTATTGTTTTTGCTTTGGATAAATTCCGAGCCTTTTTACTTGGTACTAAGGTGGTAGTGTACTTAGACTATGCAGCTCTAAAGTATTTATTAGCTAAAAAAGATTCCAAACCAAGGTTGATACGTTGGGTACTGTTGCTGCAAGAATTTGATTTAGAAATTAAGGATAGGAGTGGTAACCAAAATTTAGTTGCAGACCACTTGGGTCGCCTTAAACACATTAAGGATAACTCCACTCCTATCAATGATGCTTTTCCATTTGATATATGCAGTATCTGAAGTAGTTCCTTGGTATGCACCTGTAGTTAATTATCTAGTTAGCCATACTTTCCCTCCCAATTTTACTAAGCATCAAAGAGACAAGCTGAAAAGCGAGTCTAAATATTATATATGGGATGACCCATACTTATGGAGGTGTGGTGCTGACCAGGTAATTAGAAGGTGCATGCCTTAATCAAAATTCCTGTCCATTTTAGAGGCCTGTCACTCATCTGAGAGTGGAGGGCATTTTGGCCCTCAAAGAACAGCTAGGAAAATTTTAGACTGTGGATTCTGGTGGCCTACTCTTTTTAAAGATGCTGCTGCCTTTTGTAAATCTTGTTCCCCATGCCAAATGTTTGGTAATATATCCAAGAGAGATGAGATGCCTCAACAGATTATACTTTTTTGTGAAATTTTTGATGTTTGGGGCATTGACTTCATGGGTCCATTTCCAAACTCTAGTGGTTACCTTTATATACTGTTAGCTGTAGATTATGTTTCTAAATGGGTGGAAGCAATTCTTACCCGCACTGATGATGCTAACACTGTTGTTTCCTTTGTTAGAAACCATATTATCTGTCGCTTTGGATCACCACGAGCAATCGTGAGTGATCAAGGCACTCACTTTTGTAACAGGAGATTAGCAGGATTACTGAAGAAGCATGAGATTGTTCACAAAGTAGCAACAGCATACCATCCCCAGACCAATGGGCAAGCTGAAGTATCTAATAGGGAAATAAAGCGTATTCTGGAGAAGATAGTAAAGCCTCATATGAAGGACTGGAGTGCCAGGCTACAAGATGCGCTCTGGGCATATCGAACACCGTACAAGACACCCATTGGGATGAGCCCCTTCCGCTTAGTGTACGGAAAGGCTTGCCACCTTCCAGTAGAGGTGGAACACAAGCCTTTCTGGGCTGTGAGGGAGTGCAACATGGGATTTGAGGAAGCTGGTGCTGAAAGGAAGCTGCAACTAGCAGAATTAGAGAACTTTCGCCTAGAAGCATATGACAACTCCAGGCGATACAAAGAGAAGATGAAGGCTGTCTATGACAACTACATAAAAAGGAGAGAGTTCAGACCAGGGGAGTTAGTTCTTCTTTATAACTCCAGATTGAGGCTCATGCCAGGCAAACTGAGATCAAGATGGGAAGGTTCCTACAGAGTAGAAAAGGCAGAGCCGTACGGAGTTTTTCACCTGCGTCATCCTTCTAGCTCCAAATTCATTAAGGTCAATGGACATTGCCTAAAGCTTTATCATGGAGAGAAGATGAAGGATCACAAAGAGCTAGAGGTTTTTCTCTTGGAAGACCCACCAACAGAAGCAGAATGAGCCTGAGGACCGTCCAACTTAAGGACATAAAAACAAAGTGCTAGGTGGGAGACAACTCACCATGGTATGATCGTTCCGTTTCAGTCTTAGTTTTGTTTTATTTTATTTTACCTTATTTTACTTAGTGACTCTTCTCATAATCTCTGCATATAGTCTGCATTTGCATTTGCATTCTGTATAAAAAAAAAAAAGCACGCGACGTGCGAACGTCTCTGACGCATACGCATCATAACTGCATTCGGAACAATTAGGAAAAGAAGCAGAGTTATGCGGGAGCGTGGCTGGAGGCGTGCCTTAGGCATAAACACGCCCACGCGAGCGCGTCCCTGACACGTCCGCGTCAATTGCAAAATCAGCCCTCCACGCGTGCGCATCACCCACGCGCACGCGTGACCCTGCAAAATCGACGTAAATGGGTGTATGGCCAGAGAGTTATGATGGAGTGGGACTGGAATTGTGCTGGAAGCACAAGCCCTATCACGCGTACGCGTCCCTCACGCGTTCGCATCATTTTTCAAATTAGCACTATCACGCGTACGCATCCCCCACGCGTACGTGTCATTTTTTCAAATCAGGCCACTCACGCGTGCGCGTCCTTCACACGCACGCGTCACTCTAAATTTTGGCAACGTACGTATTGAAACAGAGAGTTGTGCGTGCGCGAGGCTGCTCTCGCGCCAATAGCACAATTCAAGTCACGCGTACGCGTCACTGACGCGTCCGCGTCATTTGAAAATAGCCCAACCCACGCGAACGTGTGATGCACGCATCCGCGTCGCCTGCGCCGCACAGTTTATCCAGATCAGCGCCAGAATTCCTATCTTTTCTTCCCTAATCCTAATTCTTTCTTCCTCCTTCTTAATTATTTCTTCTTCCTTCTTTCTTCTTTATTCTTTCTTACTTTCTACTACTTTCTTTCCCTCTTCATCTTCTTCATTAAGGTTTTCTTTTCTTCTTCCCTTTTTACTTTTCCATTATTACTTTAATTTATATTCTCTTCTTCTTTTTCTTTTTACTTTCATTATCTATGTTTTCTTAGTCTTTCTTTTTTCTTTTTACATTCTTTTGATTGGTGTTAGAAATTTAATTGGGTGATTGTTTTCTTCTATATTTTGCTTGTGGATTATTAAAAGGAATTGTTTGACATTTAATATTAATTCTTAGGGTTGCTTGCATGTTCAAATTTCATACTTTTAATAACATATTTACCATGCATGCTAAGTGTTTGTGAAAAATCCCATATGGCATTATGTATTTTTAAATTGTTCTATTCTTCCACTCTAATGCCTGTTTTTTACAAAACCCCTTTTAATATTTTATTGATTGAATATAATTGTCAATACAGACAGATTGTTAGTTTGGAACACTTGATAATCAAATTGGGCAATTAATGCTTGATCTATGCTACTCATGCCTTTGTCGGCATGCCAATAAACATCTTGCATCTAATTGCCATAACATGCGCTTGCTATATTTCCATTGATGAACTTTTCACATGTAGTCACGACCATGTGTTAATGACATCTTTCTTTACCGTGCAATGATTATCACTTGTACCGTCCTCTTCCTTGCTCAAACACTTAGCTTTACATGTTACTTTCCTTTTCCCTATTCAGGATGGCAACCAAGAAGGGTAAAGAGAAAGCTACTCCCAAACCACCGGCAAGAAAAGGAACAAAAAGAGCACTAACTGCGGAGCCATCTTCAACAGCAGTAAAGCCCTCAACAAAGCGAGTCAAGAGGATCATCAAGGTCGATAAAGAAGAGAAAGCCTTTCCAGCAAAGGACACTGCGCGAATCACTAACCGCTACTGTGAGCAGATGTTCCCCATCCTGGCTGAGAGGAACTATAACAATGAGCACCTACTCATCCTCTCGACCCACATTGTTGAATTTGTTGTGCCTCGAATTGAGCGAAGACACTGGGGATTCCTACGGAGACCACCACGGCAGGTCAATCTTTCGTGGGTAGTCGAATTCTACTCCAATTTTTACATGCCAACCCTGCAGTCTGTCTATGTCCGTCAGAAGGAAGTCCCCATAGCTGAAAAAGCCATTCAGGAAGCTTTAGATCTTTTCCCTGCTCCAGAAGGATTGGACGCATATCAAGAAGCCTCCTTCAAGCGCCAGACATACCAATTTGACTGGAACACCGTTCTCAAAGTTATAGCACAACCTGGCAGCAGATGGATCTATGGATACCATCGATCTCGCTCTAAGAGAATATTGGCTTCAGCACTCACCTTGGAGGCTCGAGTGTGGGCAAAGATTATGTCCCACTACGT
Source organism: Arachis hypogaea (assembly GCF_003086295.3). Classification (NCBI taxonomy): domain Eukaryota; kingdom Viridiplantae; phylum Streptophyta; class Magnoliopsida; order Fabales; family Fabaceae; genus Arachis; species Arachis hypogaea. The sequence continues at coordinate 29,556,829 of NC_092046.1, forward strand.
CTTTTCGAGCACTCACGAGTCCTCCTTCACTGCAGACATGGCTGTTCTCCTCTGGTGTATCCTTACAGACCAGCCTCTCAATTTACCAAGACACCTTCGGCATACCATGGGACACGTACAGATTGCGGGCAACCTACCTTTTCCCGCCTTGGTTTCAGATATAGTCTCAGCAGCCAGAGTCTCCTACAGAGCTGGGGACACCATGACCATGATTCTACGGGATGATCAGATCGTCCCTAACAGGAAGTATATTAGACCTCCAGCAGCCACTACTAGCTGGCCTGTAGAACTAGCCGGAGATATTCCTTCTCCTTCTATATCACAAGAACCTTCAAAAAATCAACTGCTCCACTAGATCATTCAGAGGATAGACCGGCTTGACCGGCAGGGAAAGCGAAGAGAGCGCCATAACAAGCGCTGATTTACATACCTCAAGGAGCTGCTTGTTGGTAACCACCTACCCGAAGATGACCCCGACACCCTGTACTCCACTTTATTTACCAGCACAGGGAGCCATGACGGTCCCGATTATGGAGATGCTGCTACCAGCTCCCTTTTGTTCCTGATTGATGGCACCAAGGACGGTGCCAAGCTTTAAGTGTGGGGAGGTCGGTCAGTACCTGACTTCCGGAGGTAATTTCTCTTTCTTAACACCAATAAATTATTTATTTTTTCTTTTGTTTAGGATAGGATAAATTTCATAGTAATAGGTATTTGCATGCATGTTCTAATTGGTTGAAAAATAAGTTTCTTTTTAAGACCTTATTTTTGAAAAATTTTACTAATTTAAATAAAAAAATTTGTGTTAAACTTGTTTGAAGACTGTAATTTGGAACATGTTTTTAAGTTAAGAACACACAACCTGTGAGATTTGAGCCTAATTGTATGGTTACACTATTTAACCATGATAGTTTATTCTTGTGTGTTTTTCTTCTCTATGATTGTAATTTTTATTTTGTTCCATCCTATATATCCAATGTTTAATGTGTTATATGCATGCATATGATTGAGGCCATTATTTGATTATTAGCTCACTTATCCCAAATAGCCTACCCTTTTAAATCACCTTTGTTAGCCACTTTGAGCCTTTTAATCCCATTTGTTCTTATATTTTACCACATCACTAGACTTAAGCGGAAAAATAAGTAATCACCTCTAATTGAATCTTTGGTTAGCTTAAGATAGAGATTGTGTGTGTCAATTAAGTGTGGGAAAACTGTGGGAACATGGGTTAATAAGGGAATATGTTATGTTTTTACTTTGATAAAATATTAGGAATTTGGGTACCTACTCATGTGAAACGAAAAAAATTAAAAATTCATGTGCATTGATAAATTGTGTTTACTTTTACTAAAAAAAATCCAAAAATATTCAATAAGTAAGTAAATAAATAAGGGGACAAAATTACCCCAATGCCAATGTTAAGTTTAATGAAAAAAAAAATCAATGCATATGTTCTAAAAATTAAAAGAAAAGTTGATGCATGAGTATGTAATGTAAAAGTGGGAATTTTGGGTAGCTAGGCATGAATTTAAAAGTATATAGGGTATGTATAGGTGAAAGCTTAGGTTAGTCAAGGATTCAATTCATATCTCACTTAGCCATATATATACCCTCACCTTTACCTTAGCCCCATTACAACCTTGAAAAGACCTCATGATGTTTGCATTGGTACATTAAATACTTGTTGATTGATTAGGTGAAGAACAAGGTTTAGAAAGCATGACTAGAGAAGACTAGAGTGGATTATCCTATACACTTGAGTGACTAGAGAGCACGTATACTATCAGTGAGGGTTCAATGCTTGATTCTATGTTCTCTGCTTTCATGAGCTGTCTTCTTACAAGCTTACTTGTTTTTACTGTATAATTTTAATGAGTGATATTTGATTTATGTTTGTCTTGAAGAACTTATTTACTTTTAACCAAGTAGGCAAAATCATCTTAGCATATAGTTGCATTCATACATAGGTTGCATTGCATTGCATTGCATGAGTCTTACTTTTCCCTACTCATTCATTTTATCTCCTTGAGCTAAGCATGAGAACATGCTAATGTTTAACTGTGGGGAGGTTGATAAACCACTATTTTAAGGTTTATCTTGTGTTCAATTGAGTGGTTTCATCAAGTCTTTGCCCACTTATTCATATGATTTGCATGATTTTACAATTCTTTCCTAGTTTTGTTGTATGGTTGAAAACTTGCTTCCTAGAGATCTTTAATTTGTGTATTTTAATTCTCCTTTATATCATTCAATGCCGTGATCTGTCTGTTAAGTGTTTCAGGCTTTATAGGGCAGGAATGGCTTAGAGAATGGAGAGGAAGCTTACAAAAATGGAAGGAACACAAGAAACCAAGGAGGTAACCAGCGAGCATCGACGCGCACGCATGGCTCACCCGAGCGCGCGATCTGGAGAAATTTGCAGCGACGCGTGCGCGTGACTGACGCGTACGCGTGGATTGGAGTTTGCACAAAGAGGCGTGCGTGTGGATAACGCGTATGCGTGACATGCGCGATCTGTAGAAATAACAGAAAATGCTGGGGGCAATTTCGGGCCAAATTTTGACCCAGTTTTCGGCCCAGAAATACAGACTAGAGCCAGGGAACATGCAGAGACTCAACACACATTCTCATGAGCGTAGTTTTAGTTTTTAGATATGAATCTAGAGAGAAATTACTCTTCCTCTAGGTTTTCTTTTACATTCATAGTTTCCTAGTTTATTGCTTTTGCTTTGGATATTGAAGAGTCATCACCTCCGTTGAAGATACTATTCTAGTTTATTTTCTTATTCCCTATTTATTTATTCCATATTCTTAATTCTTGTTTAGAGTTACAATTGGATTATTTTTAGAATTTATTGATGCAAATGATTACTTTTATTTTTAATTAATTTTCAATCCCTATTTCATTTAAATTATCATGTCTCTTTTCTACTCCAAACTCCCAATAATGACGATGGTATCCATGTCAATGGAGTAGATTCCCAACTTGACATGGGGTTGATTAAGAGGAGACACTTGAGTTGGAATGCTCAAGTGATTAGTTAAATTGGAAGTTGTTGGCTATTTCTGTATTTACTAACGCTAGACCTTCCCAATGGAGAGGACTAGGATTTGCGAATAAGAGTTAGCTCAATCACTTGACTTTCCTTTATTTAGTAAGGGTTAACTAAGTGAAAATAACAATCTCTTTATACTACACTTAATAGAATTCCAACAAGGATAGAACTTCCAATTAATCATTCCCCCAGTCAAGGCTTTTTAATTTGAATAATATAAATCTCTTTTAATTTTCATTGCTTTAATTTACAATTATATGCTTGTGCTCATTGCCCAAACTTAAAATCTCTTGGAAAACTCCTGATTAATAAATTAGCACCCTTTTTGGCAACTCGTTGGGAGACGACCTGGGACTCATACTTCCAATATTTTTATTCTAATTTTGTGACAACCTTTCTAAATTGATGAGGCTGATTTTTGCTGGTTAAGAGCTATACTCGCAACGTATTTCCTATATTGATTTCTTAATTGGCCGACCTACGCCTCCCATCATCCATATATCATGTCTTACGACTATATGAAAAATAATTAGAACAAAATTTTATCATTACAACAAGGGCATACTAACTTGCTCTTTGTACTCCAACTAAGTCATATTGCAAAATCTAGGAAATCAGTAATTATCCACATGAAAATTGCATACATTTGAATGGCTTCATTTTCAATGCATCATACATTTCTGCCTCAAACCCTCATAACTCTTTCAACTCCTCAATCAAAGATTTAAAATGAATGTCTATATCATTTTTGGTGATTTTGGAGTAGGGATTAGCAAAAAAAACTCATAAAGTATGCCTATTTCATGGATTTCATGATGGCAAATTATACTCCATTAAGACAATAGGCCATGTTGCTCATGGCTCAAAAAGATTGAATCTATAGATTCACAAATCAAGTTTTACATTATGTGGATCAAAAGAAAATCTGTATGACAGCTATTAAATTAAGGTCCTTACATGATTTCTGATAGCAAAAAACGCTTCCACAAAAACTAACTGGCAAGTATACCGGGTCGCATCAAGTAGTAAAACTCACATGAGTGAGGTCGATCCCACGAGGATTGATGGATCAAGCAACTTTAGTGAGGTGATATGTCTAGTGAAGCGAAATATTGAAAGAGTTGGCAAAAATTGATTAACAGAATGTAAATTGTAGGGAATGTAAATTGTTGAATGTAAATTGATAGAAACTTAAATGGCAAGAAACTTAAACTGCATGAAAAATAAATTGCTGGAAATGTAAATGGGAATTGGGTGCTGGAAAATTTAAAGGAGGCAGTAAATTTAGAGCAATCAAATGAGACTCAAGGCAACCAAAGTGAGAAATAACAAAAAGAAAGACTCATCAGGGATTGGAGATATCATAATCCACAATGAATCAAATGGGTCTTAACTTCCTTCTCAATCATATGAGTAGATCTATGGCGGATTGAAATTGATTGGATCCCAATTCCTTGGTAATCCAATCTCTCTAATCACAATCAATCTTGTTAATTCCTTGATCCAATTGTCATGAGAAGAGGTTAAGTGCATGTCTCTCATCCATAAGCCACACATATTCTCAAGATCTCAATTCCTCCTGAATAGTGTTGATCAAGAGAGTTGTGAGAGATAGAGCTTCAGTTCTAACTTCCATGATTCCCCTTCTGAGGCTCACATAGAAATTCAATGGATCCAAACCCCCTTTCGGAGTGAATGGTTCAAATAAAAACAGGAGTTATCTCTTAGCTACCCAAGCAGACTGAGAGGAGAAAGAATTTCATTCAATTCATATGAATTAAATAGAGCTCCTTCCCCCAATGATTTGGGGTTCAATGAATCATAGCTCTCAAAACACTTGCAGGAATTTAAATCGCATGAAAGTAAATCAACTTGAACTCAGAAGTAAAATTGAAGATTGAACGAAAGGTAGAAGTGCAAGAAATTGAAAAATTGCATAAAAGCAAAACTAAACTCAGTACAAACTAAGAAGAAAGTGCAGAAAGTAAAATAGGTACAAAATAGAAATTCTACACTAAGCTCTCTGGAGTCTCTAATCCTTCAGCCTCTACTCCTACTCCTACTGCAGCCTACTACTACTAATGCCACCTACCAGCCTTCTTTCTCAAACTATGAAACTAAAGCCTTTATATAGGCTTTCCTAAATTACAAATTGAAATGAAATTGAAAACAAATTACAATTCAAATGAAAATTCCTATTCTAGATGCTTCTTTTGGCCTTCATTGAGTGATCAGAGTGGGCTTGCTTGCGTGTAGTTTAAACGGGCTTGGAATGAGATTAATCGAACCAAAATTATGCTCCCAGGAGAATATAACGCTTTTGAGGAGAGCAGAGCGCTCTTGCACCCACATGCACGTGTCGCCCACACGTACGCGTCAAGACCGCTTTCTGCCCTTGTGACGCGTACGCATTGCCTTCAGCGCTATTGAGAAGAGCGTAGCACTCGCGCCAAGAACACTCTTCCACACGTACGCGTCATCCATGCATACACGTGGTCCTTTAAAATTGTCACTTCGACGCGTACGCGTCACTGTCGAATTTTCTGGCTTCACTATCGCAAGCGCTCTTGAACAAAAAACGTAGTGCTCTTGGGTGAAGAACGTAGCTTCACCTGTGCGTACGCACACTGGGTCGTGCGTACGCACACTGGGTCGTGCGTACGCACCCAAACACAGAGTGCTCTTTTAGAAAAAATGGAGCGCCAAGCTTCCTTGATTTAATCATGGGCCACGCTTTTAAAAGCGTGGCCTAAGGTTCCAAAAGCATGCTCCAGCTTCAAAGTGTATCCAAAAATTTTTCTTTTCTTCTTTTTCTTCTTTTGAGCTTAATTTGTACTTTTTGCTTCTTTTTCCATCATTTTCTACAAAATAGATCAAAATCAAAGAGATGAAAGTAATATATGATTTAAGCACATAAACACTTAATAATTAAGCATGATTAATTAACTCTTAATGTGGAAAAGCATAGAAAAACCTAACAAGATGCGCAGTCATCAACTTCTCATTAGTAGGATGCCTTAACTTATTGCCACATTTTTACATTTAACATCATGCCACCTCACGCTCTTTGCTATATCTAAGCACATGAATAGTCTTTAAAGAAAAGTGTCGCAACGTCTTCACAAGAATACTGTGAGCACTTTATGAAGGCAAGAGAATACCTTTAATTATAAGATGTATAATCCAATGAGAAGCTCAACATTCATTACCAAATATATCTTTTTCGTGCTTTTTCCAATACAACATGCAATAGTTCAAGCATATAACAATCTATAATCAAGACCTAAGTCTCTCACCATAGTCTTTGGCTTTATTGTAAGATGAAGGAATATTCAAATTATGAATAGTCTCATTTAGTAACTCCATAAGGGAAGTTAAAGAGGCATTGCTCCATCTATAATGATACTTTAAAAAGTATAGTTGAATAGTGAAAGATAAGGTAAAAAATTCCTTGAAACCAAAATATTGTTCCTTACAAGCCTCTTTAACTAAGCTATAGAACTTCTTTACATCTTCATTTATACTTTCTTTTATTCCATCAACATGTGCCACATCCCTAAGTATATCATTCAACAAGGCCTCCATGTTATTATATAGGTTATTCTTATTATGAATATCAGTATCGACATCAATGCCAACAATGCCTTTTCCATAATAAACCTATCTTATATAACGATTAACAAACTCAAAAGCAATTAAATGAATATAAATTGTTCGCATTTGATGCCACAAGTACAATCCTTTGCACAAGGACATAGGATTTTCTTATTTGCAAATTTTGGAAGAGTAAGGCAAGTCTAAGAAGTTGTTGATATCATTATTAAACTTATCTTTATCTCTGAGTAAATTAATCCAAACTCTATATAAGTTTTAGTAAAATCCAATCCTTCATATAGTGTTACTATTCAATTAAGCATTTAAGTATTAATGTTCATGCATATTTAGTATGAAAGTATATTAAATGGACTCAACAATAGTATTTTTTTATCATTACAAACAAACTCTAATAGAATCTTTAGAGTGAGACCAAGCTGTTGGTCAAAGCACAACAATACTAGAGAGTACATACTCAGTTCTAAATAAAGGAACTCAACAAAAACATCTATTCAATCCTAACTACATAAAGTATAAAAGATAGAAAAGACAACAATACATCAATCATATATCCCCTAATTCAAGAAAATCCTCCTACCCTCCTCCTTTCCCATTCTTTCACACAAGGTTCATAACCCCAACCTTTGACATAACCATCAGCCGGTTTAAAAATCCGCAAAAACTCATCCGAAATTGAATCACTACCTATTGTTTATATACCAAATAAACCAATGCAATATTATGATTATTTTGCTTATTCTTAGTTCCTTACAAATTTCCATAAATCATAAAACAACTTACTTTTTGTCGTAGGTGTTAAAATTCCACCACCTTCTCTATCACTAGTCTTCAAAATCTCATTCTAATCACCTATAATCATCATGGGAACTTGATATATTTCAATAATCCTACTCAACTCTTCTCACATCTTTTTTTCGTTTCTATATCAAATACTCTATAAACTAAACAAATAGCACAATCAAAACTATCTTCCCTTAGGCATATTTTCAAAGACAACCGTTTTTTCCTCTTATCACATAAATCTATAAATAAACACATAGGATCCCACATAGCTAATATTCCTCCCGATGCCCCAACAGATTTCATAGCTTCCTATTTGCAATCCTTTCCTCCCCACATCAAACTCCGTCCAATTATGATAAGCTCGCCTTCTTAGTTTCAATAATACCTAATATCATTGGTTTTTTGTTTTCCTAAAGTTCTTTATTATAGCAATCTTTCTCTTGTCCTAACCTCCTAAAATTTTAAAAGAAATAATCATTTTAAAATTTTACTACTAACCTTTCTCTTGTTGGCTCCTCTGCTTCTATGTGTCCTCTCCCTTGCCTTCTTCAATTCTCTTTATTCTTTAATATTTCATTTTGCATCTTCAAAATTTACATTAGTGTTTCATCTTCATCAATAGCTTCAAAATTTGATTCTTCTACTAATTTCCACCTTCTTATCAATTTTTGTTCTTCGTAGTCACTCTCTTCACTCGTTTCCACCATTGAACTAATTATAGATGGTTTCTTTTTATTTTTTCTCTCATGAGTAATACTGCAATCTGATCTGTAATGATTCCTTATTTTTATCACTCTTAATTTTTATGAATTCAAAATTATTGGTCCAAAATAATTCTCTTTATTGGTGTTTTCATTTTGGGCCAAATGGGAGGCATAATTCAAAATTGATCCAATTTCTTTTGAGACCATATAAGCTCCACTCTCTACTTTATTAATTTTAATTACTTCATTAAAAATCATGTGATTTACACATGTACTAACTCCATCATTGTTGTTATCTTAGAAATCAAACTTCTTCTCATTTCTCAATAAAATGTGCTCCAGCTTCATTGGTAGTCCACAATACTCTTGTTCAACCAAAACGACACCTCATCTTCAAGAAGTTTATCCCTGGTTGCCATGACATCCATCCTATTCCCCTCCTCTTTCTCTAATGCTAGCATTATCTCCATATGATCATATTGTTTGAAGCTTTCCACTTGAATGTGTTCTTCACGGTTGATCTCTTCTTCATTAAGGAATAGCAACTCCTCTGTTCTAATCCATTGGTTAAGGAAGCATTCAAGTCCATACATTTCACATCCCACTTCTCTAACTTAAATCATGTAGCATCTTCTATCAATCTTCAATTCTGTTCATCTGAAAAGAGTTAATCAGAAACTTTATAGAGCTATAAAATAATCTCTTTTTCTATTAGCTCATCAATCTTCACAAATGATCCCCAAACATTTTCAATTTTTTTAAAATTTCTTGGAGTCTATGTATTTTGCATTGAATGACAACTGGAAGCATTCTAGCCAAACTTTTCATGTTTTTTTCACTTCTAGACATCATTGAAAAAAAAAACACCACTCTCTCCTTCTTGCTTCCATCTGAAACTCATCTTTATCCATGTCAGGAAAGCAAACCACCATTTTATAAGCCCCTGCTTTTCTCACAAAAATATTTTCATCCTTCCATACATCCTCTAGCATCTTTGACAACATTTCTAGATTCATTGGTGAAGTTCTTCCTCCTATAAAGGTCCTCTTGAGACATGAGAAGTTTTGGTCAATCACTGCTCCTTCCACCGATATTGTATCTTGCTCTCCCCTCCTATCATACATATTGTGTTGAGTTTTATTTGATATGGTTCCTCTCCCTTCCTATCATCATTAGTCTCTCGTCCGCCTCTTTTTTAGATTTTCCTTACGGATTTACCATAGTTAAATGACATGAATAAATATTCATTGCTTTTATTCAGTGCTTCAATTCAAACAACAAAAGAATTTAACTAAATATAAGGCTATGCAACTTTTATAATAATATAATATTAAGTATGCGTAGTGTTTAATGAAAATAATATTTTTATTTTGATTTACCAACATAATTGCAATAGCTTCAAAAAAAATAATACTTGTATTCAATTGAGTTTAAGGTGAGTTTGGTAAAGCTTATGGGAAAAGCTTTTATGCATTTCAAAAGTATAGGCACCCTGTAGAGAATGAGGAGGGGCCGCCTGGCAGGTAAACTGGCTAGTTGATAGGCCAGGAACTCATAAAGAATAAAGAGCTGCATGAAAGCCTCTTCGGATGACTATTCTGCAGCGGTAATTGCAAACCTGCAGGCTTCTTAACTTAGACACGGGTGCACTTATCGAACGGGGTACTTTACTAACAAAAGGATCCCTAAAATCATACTTGATAAGGCCGAACCGGTAGGAGCTTCGCCCGGCGAAACCCCATGCTTTGAGAGTTCCTTTCTGAAGGACTCCGCACTTTGAAAGCGTTCACGGTTTGCCTAGAAGCAGCCACTCTTGAAAGAGTGCGTAATAGCTCACTGATCGAGCGCTCTTGCACCCCATTTTTTGTTTCATAAATAAAAAGATCATATATCTATATTTTTAGATTTTAAAAAATAGAGATATTTTTTGAAAGTATATATTGTAACCTCTGGGTGATTAGTAAATAATTAACCGATAAATTAACTATTAATTGACAAAATTAGAAAATAAAAGTTTATAGTTTAATGAAGTAGAAATAATTAAAATATGAATTATGACATTAATTTTAAGAATTTTTGCCTAAAAGTGGGCCAAACGGGCCAAACTGAGCAAACCAGGCCCATAGCGGGCACAAGGCCCAACCCAATTCAATAATATATATATAAGCTTTAGCTCATGTTCCTCCCCCATCAAAGTGAAACACTCTAAGCAAGGAAATAAGGGAGAAGAATAAGGGAAATTTGCAAACCCTTGGTTCTTGATTCAAATTTACATAACTTTTTATTTGGAGTTCCAATTGCCATACCGTTTGAGACCACACATTCGTCTCGGAATTCTCTACAAAATTCATGGATTAATTTGCTAAGAATCTAGGAATTTTTTACTCAGTTACTCTTTTCTAATTTCAAAATTTAAGGTTTTAATTTTGAGAGATTATGTGGTTTTGATGTTCTAGGGTCGAATTAGACCGTGGATAGTGTTGGATTTTGTCCATTTCATCCATGGAAATGGTAAGAAACTTTTGAATCCTTGAACCCTATTTAATTTTCGAGCCCTCAGTTAATTTGGGTGTATTTATATGGTATTAGATTAAATTATGTGTTATGGAGACAAATTGTTGGAATTGGAGGCCTTGAATTTAATCTTGGTGGGTGTTCATACCATGGGTCGAGATGTCCGATCCGGGATGACTAGCGACAAAGCGACCGACCTCTTTAGGTCAAACCATCCGACCTCTTCCCAAAGAGCTCGGACAAATCGACAGAAAAGCCCAAAGAGGGCCCAAAAACGAGGAACACGACCCAAATCCAAAGGCAGCCCAAGCCTACAGAGAGAAGGGCGGTTCCCTTGAAGATAAGCTGACCTCACCCAAAGATAAGATAAGATAAGATAAGATAACTAACTTATCTTATCTAAAAAGGTCACTATCACACCTTTATAAATACGCTGGAGCACCCAGGTATAACTCATACTCTGATTCTACTAAAAACCTGCTTAATACCCTTGCTAACTTAAGCATCGGAGTCCCTTACAGGTATCACCACCCTCCGGTGACGAAGGATCAGAAGCGCAGCCAGTCCAACAAGTCGGGTACGACAGCTCCGGCTGTCCCACACCAGCCGGATACGCCAGCACCGACCGGCACAGAAGATCTCGTCTGAGATCGACCAACAGTTTCAGGTAACCCTCGGAACATTGGCGCCGTTGCCGGGGAACCTGGAAGTCATCCCATCACCATGGCAGACGACCTTGACAACGACCACAATTCAGATCTAGAAGATAGAACGCCGCACAAGAACGCGGACACTACACCAAAAGATACCCCTCAACCTAACAAAAATAACGATTTACCGAATATGGGAGCAGTGGAGGCACTTCAAGATCGTTTAAAGCAACTAGAAAAAGAGGTGGAGCATCAACGAGAAGCTGAGAGAGACCTACGAAGGGAAGTTAGGCGACGCCGCGAGTTAGAGGACAAGCACCTCAAACTCGAAGCAGATCTCAAGGCCAAAAATACTCGATCCGGACACGAAGACGACTCCCGTAAGGACCAAGACCCATTCACCAAAGGGATCATGAGGACCAAAATCTCAAAAGACTTCAAACTTCCCAACATGACTTTGTATGATGGCACAGCAGATCCCAGCCATCATCTCAATAATTTTAGAAGTAGAATGTACCTCACCGATGCCTCAGATGCAGTTCGCTGCAAAGCCTTCCCAACTACCTTAACAAGGACAACAATTATATGGTTCGACAATCTACCCCCAAGGTCCATCTCAAGCTTCGATGACTTAGCCAAGAAGTTTCTGGCCAGATTTTCCATCCAAAAAGACAAAACAAAGTATGCCCCGAGTCTATTAGGAATCAAACAAGGAGAACGGGAAAGTCTTCGCAACTACATGGAAAGATTCAACAAAGCATGTCTGGACATACAAAGCCTACCGACAGAAGCCACCATTATAGGTCTCATCAATGGCTTGCGAGAGGGACCTTTTAGCCAGTCTATATAAAAAAAAACATGCCACATCTCTGAACGAAGTGCAAGAACGAGCAGAGAAGTACATCAACATGGAGGAGAACTCTCGACTAGGAGAGACTTCAAAATCGGGATTCACCTACTCCTCTCGAGATAAGGATAAAGAGTCCAAAAAGAAAGAAGATCGACATGGGAAAAAAATAAAAAAATATCACAATTACAACCCTCTTCGGATGTCCCTTGTGGATGTCTACAAAGAAGTTTGCCATAATAAAAAAATACCCCCAGCTCGACCACTCAAGGGCAAAAAAAGAGGAGGAAATCGGACCGAATATTGTGAATACCATCGAATCCATGGACATTCCACCAACGAATGCTTTGACCTGAAAAATGTCATAGAAAAACTAGTAAGAGAAGGAAAATTAGATCGATACCTGGCCACCCGAGACGATGAGCAAAGAAAAATAAGAAGGGATGAAGATGTCGGACGAACAGAGCGATCACCTCGTACACCAGAAAGACACGTTCACATGATACACGGAGGATTTGCGGGAGGAGGAATCTCCAAATCATCTCGCAAAAGATATCTTCAAGAAGTATATCATGTCGAGGGAAAGGAGGAAGCACCCGACATCCCCACAATTACTTTTACCAAAGAAGACGCATCTGGTATCATCTCAGGACACGACGATCCCATGGCCATCATTATTATACTGACAAACGCAAATCTCCACCGTACGCTGGTAGACTAAGGAAGCTCCGCTGACATCTTGTTTAAAACGGCCTTCGACAAACTCGGCCTGGAAGAAAAAGAACTCAGAGCACATCCAAACAGCCTGTTCAGACTGGGAGACACTCCGATTCAGTCTCTCGGGTACATCTCACTACACACGACCTTCGAAAAAGGAAACCAATCAAGAACACTCAAGATAGACTATATCGTGGTCGACGTGAGTTCAGCCTACAATGCCTTAATAGGTCGGACAACATTAAATCAGCTCGGCGCAGTAGTCTTGACCCCACATCTATGCATGAAGTTCCCAACTACAGAAGGGATAGCTACAATAAAAGCAGACCAAAAGACAGTGCGCCGCTATTACAATGAAAGTCTAAATCTCAGGGGCAGAGGAGAAGAATTCCACACCATCGAACTCGGTGGAGTGCAGAGGCGGGAAGAACTCTGCTCACAACTCGAAGGCGAAGTAGAAAAAGTCCAGATCGAAGATATCCTGGACAAAACAACCAATATCGGTACAATCCTAAATGGAGACGTAAAAGAATCACTTGTACAGTTCTTACGAGATAACGTCGACCTCTTTGCGTGGAAGGCTACAGACATGCCAGGCATAGACCCCGAGTTAATATGCCACAAGCTAGCAGTCTACCTAGGATCTCAGCCAGTACAACAGAGATGTAGAAAGCTCGGACCAGAATGATCCCAAGCTGTGGAAGAGCAGGTACAAGCTCTACTGGAGGCAGGATTCATAAGAGAAGTCAAGTACCCACTATGGCTAGCTAATGTCGTCTTGGTGAAAAAATCAAATGGGAAGTGGCGGATATGCACCGACTACACTGATCTCAACAAAGCCTGCCCAAAAGATCCTTATCCACTCCCAAGTATCGACGCTCTGGTGGATGCCTCCTCCGAATACAAATACCTCTCGTTTATGGACGCATATTCGGGATACAATCAAATCCCAATGTACCCACCTGACCAAGAAAAAACTTCATTCTTAACCCCAAAAGCAAACTACTGCTACATCGTCATGCCTTTTGGACTTAAAAACGCAGGAGCCACTTACCAGAGATTGATGAATAAGGTCTTTACGGATCACATCGGAAAAATCATGGAAGTCTATGTGGACGACATGTTAATAAAGAAATAAAATGAAGAAACGTTACTGTCCGACCTCACCCAAGTATTCGACACTATAAGAAGGCATGACATGCGACTTAAACCTGCAAAATGCACCTTTGCGGTAGAAGCTGGAAAATTCTTGGGTTTTATGCTCACACAAAGAGGAATCGAGGCAAATCCGGATAAATGCCAGGACATGCTCGATATGAAGAGCCCGACTTGCGTCAAAGAGGTACAACAACTCAATGGAAGATTGGCAGCCTTGTCCAGATTTCTAGCAGGATTAGCAATAAGATCTCTTCCCTTCTATGCTACTCTAAGGAAGGGAAAGAGGTTTGAATGGACAACGGAGTGCGAGCAGGCATTCCAAGATTTCAAAAGATTCTTGGGACAGCCACCTATCCTATCTCGGCCACAGGAAGGAGAACCACTTATATTATACCTCGCAGTAGGAAATCGGGCAGTAGCCTCAGCATTAGTCTGAGAAGACGACAGTGGGCAACAACCTGTATATTTCATCAGCAAAGCATTACAAGGATCCAAGCTGAATTACCAAAGAATAGAAAAATTTGCCTACGCTCTCATACTAACATCTCGACGACTGCATCCGTACTTCTAAGCTCACACCATTAGGGTTCGAACAAACCAACCCATAAATGGGATTTTGCAGAAAATAGACTTAGCAGGCAGAATCTTGCAATGGGCAGTCGAGTTATCTGAATTCGACCTTCTATATGAAGCTCGGACAGCCATCAAATCATAATATCTGGCCAACTTCATTGCAGAATTTACAGACACCCCAGAAATCCCTACAGAATGGAATCTCTATGTAGACGGTTCCTCAAATAAAACTGGAAGCAGCGCGTGTGTGATAATAGAAAGCGACCAGGGAACCCAAATCAAACTTTTCCTCAAATTCGGGTTCCCTGCCTCAAACAACCAAGCTGAATATGAGGCGCTACTAGCTGGTTTGAAACTGGCTAGGGAGGTTGGAGCTCAAAAGCTTATCATCTTCAGCGACTCACAAGTAGTCACTTCACAAATAGCAGGGAGCTACCAAGCCAAAGATCCCACCATGAAAAAGTACCTGGACAAAACCAGGGAACAACTCGGACAACTCGGGGAATATGAGGTCCGCCACATACCCCGAGAATAGAATGCCCAAGCTGACGCACTCTTAAAACTAGCCAGTACCAAACCAGGGGGCAACAATAGAAGCCTCATCCAAGAAATACTGCAGAACTCGTCAATCTCGGAAGAAGAAAAAGTCCTAGCCGTAACAAAGTCTGGATCAAGGATGGATGACCCCCATAATCAACTACCTCAAAACAGAAATACTCTCCATAGATAAGAAGGAGGCAAAGAGGTTAAAAAGGGAGGCACAATACTACACTATCATAAACAATACTCTGTACAAAAGAGTGATTTCAATACCATTGTTAAAATGTGTACCGACTTCCAACACAAAGGAAGTTTTAGAAGAAGTACACAGTGGCATCTGTGGCAATCATCTCGGAGCGCAAGCTCTTACCAAAAAAGTACTTCGGGCCGGATTTTATTGGCCAACTCTACAAAAAGAAGCCACAGAGTTGGTAAAGACATGTCCACCGTGTCAGAAACATGCCAACTTTCACATCGCCCCGCCAGAGGAGCTCATCAGTGTAACCTCACCCTGGCCATTTGCAAAATGGGGACTCGACCTTCTCGGACCTTTCCCTCAGAGATCGGGACAAGTTAAATTCCTCATAGTAGGGATAGACTACTTCACAAAATGGATCGAGGCAGAACCTCTAGCTAACGCCACTGCGCAAAGAAGTCAAAAGTTCCTATATAGAAATATTGTCAAAAGGTTCGGGGTTTCATACTCCATCACCATAGACAATGGCACCCAATTCACAAATACAGGTGATGAACGGATAATTTATACACTTTTTGGCATTGTTTTTACATAGTTTTTAGTATGATTTAGTTAGTTTTTAGTATATTTTTATTAGTTTTTAATTAAAATTCACATTTCTGGACTTTACTATGAGGTTGTGTATTTTTTTGTGATTTCAGGTAATTTTTGGCTGAAATTGAGGGAC
Organism: Arachis hypogaea; assembly: GCF_003086295.3. Taxonomy (NCBI): domain Eukaryota; kingdom Viridiplantae; phylum Streptophyta; class Magnoliopsida; order Fabales; family Fabaceae; genus Arachis; species Arachis hypogaea. The sequence continues at coordinate 29,572,912 of NC_092046.1, forward strand.
TTGAGCAAAAATCAGATTCAGAGGTTGAAAAAGGACTGCAGATGCTGTTGGATTCTGACCTCCCTACACTCAAAGTGGATTTTCTGGAGCTACAGAACTCCAAATGGCGCGCTCTCAATTGCGTTGGAAAGTACACATCCAGGGCTTTCCAGCAATATATAATAGTCCATACTTTGATTAAGGATAGACGACATAAACTGGCATTGAATGCCAGTTCTATGCTGCATTCTGGAGTCAAACGCCAGAAATAGGTTGCAAAGTGGAGTTAAACGCCAGAAACAGGTTACAAACTGGCGTTCAACTCCAAGAGAAGCATCTACAAGTATAAAGCTCAATGCTTAGTCCAAGCACACACCAAGTGGCCCCCGGAAGTGGATTTCTGCATCATTTACTCATTTCTGTAAATCCTAGTAACTAGTTAGTATAAATAGGACTTTTTACTATTGTATTTAAATATCTAGGAATCTTTGATCAGTTTGAGGCTATCTTAGACTTTTGTGAGGGCTGGCCATTCGGCCATGCCTGAACATTTATCACTTGTGTATTTTCAACGGCAGAGTTTCTACACACCATAGATTAAGGTGTGGAGCTATGCTGTTCCTCAAAGATTAATGCAAAGTACTACAGTTTTTCTATTCAATTCAACTTATTCCGCTTCTAAGATATTCATTTGCACTTCAATATGATGGATGTGATGATCGTGACAGTCATCATCATTCTCAACTTATGAACGCGTGCCTGACAACCACTTCCGTTCTACCTTAGATTGAATGGATATCTCTTGGATATCTAATACAGGGGACCGAGTCCGAGTTATTAGTGTCTTCGTGGTATAAGTTAGAACCCATGGACGGCCATTCTTGAGAATCCGAAAAGTCTAAACCTTGTCTGTGGTATTCCGAGTAGGATTCAGGGATTGAATGACTGTGACGAGCTTCAAACTCGCGAGTGCTGGGCGTAGTGACAGACGCAAAAGGCTCAATGGATCCTATTCCAGTATGATCGAGAACCGACAGATGATTAGCCATTCAGTGATAGCGCATTGGACCATTTTCACTGAGAGAACAGGTGGCCATTGACAACGGTGATGCCTAACATACAGCTTGCCATGGAAAGGAGTAGGAAGGATTGGATGAAGACAGCAGGAAAGCAGAGGTTCAGAGGGACAAAAGCATCTCTTTACGCTTATCTGAAATTCTCACCAATGAATTACATAAGTACCACTATCCTATTTTATATTTTATTTATCTTTTACTTATCAATTCATAAAATCAGTTGAATCTGCCTGACTGAGATTTACAAGGTGACCATAGCTTTCTTCAAGCCGACAATCTCCGTGGGATCGACCCTTACTCACGTAAGGTTTATTACTTGGACGACCCAGTGCACTTGCTGGTTAGTTGTACGAAGTTGTGAAACAGAATTAAGAACATGAACGTGCGTATTGAGTTTTTAGCTCCGTTACCAAAGAAGGAATGATCACGATTTCGCACACCAAGTTTTTGGCGCCGTTGCCGGGGATTGTTCGAGTTTGGACAACTGACGGTTCATCTTGTTGCTCAGATTATGTAATTTTATTTTAATTTTAAGCTTTTTATTTTTTATTTTCGAAAAATACAAAAAAAATTTTTTTTTTCGTTTTTCCCAATTAATTTTCGAAAAATACAAAAAAATTTTACAAAATCATAAAATCAAAAATATTTTTTGTGTTTCTTGCTAGATTCTAGAATCAAGTTTTAAGTTTGGTGTCAATTGCATCTTTTTAATTTTCTAAAAATTTTTATTTTCAAAAATTTCATGCATTGCATTCTTCATGATCTTCAAGTTGTTCTTGGCCAGTCTTCTTGTTTGATCTTCATATTTTCTTATTTTGTGTCTTTTCTTGTTTTTCATATGCATTCTTGAATTATTAATGTCTAAAGAATAAAAATTTTTAAGTTTGGTGTCTTGCATGTTTTCTTTTCTTGAAAATTTTTCAAAAATAAGTTCTTGGTGTTCATCTTGACATTCAAAGTGTTCTTGGTGTTCATCTTGACATTCATAGTGTTCTTGCATGCATCACATGTTTTGATCCAAAATTTTCATGCATTGAGTCTTTGGGTTGTTTTTCTCTTTCTTCATTGAAAATTCAAAAATTAAAAAAATATCTTTCTCTTATTTCACTCATAATTTTCGAAAATTTGATTTGATTTAGTCAAAAAATTTTAAAATTTAGTTATTTCTTATGAGTCAAATCAAATTTTCAATTTAAAAATCTTATCTTTTTCAAATCTTTTTCAAAAACTAAATCCTTTTTCATTTTTCTTTCATAATTTTTGAAAATTTCAAATTGATTTTCAAAAATCTTTTTCTTATTTTCATTTCATATTTTTGAAATTAATACCAACATTTAATATGATTGATTCAAAAATATTAAGTTGTTACTTGCCTATTAAGAAAGGTTCAATCTTTAATTTTTAAAATCATATCTTTTTGTTTCTTGTTAGTCAAGTAATCAACTTTAGTTTTCAAAATTAAATCTTTTCAATTACTTATCATATCTTTTTCAATTTCAATCATATCTTTTTCAAAAACAAATTTCAAATCTCTTTTAATCAATCATATCTTTTTGTTTCAATCATATCTTTTTCAAAACTGCCCAACTAACTCTCTACCTTTAATTTTCGAAAATCCCTTCCCTCTTTTTCAAAATTTTGTTTTTATTAACTAATTGTTTTATTTTTTAATTTAATTTGATTTCAATTTTAATTTTCGAAATTTAACTTTAATTTTTATTTTTAATTTAATTAATTTTCGAAATTCCCTCTCTCTCATCTCCTTCTAATTATTTATTTATTTATTAACACTTCTCTTTATCTCAAAATTCGAACCCTCTCTTCCTCTTGGTGTTCGAATTTCTCTTCTTCTATTCTTCTATTCTTATACTCACATACATGAATCTCTATACTGTGACATAGAGGATTCCATATTTTCTTTTCTGTTTTCTTCTTTTTCATATGAGCAGGAACAAGGATAAGAACATTCTTGTTGAAGCTGATCCTGAACTTGAAATGACTCTGAAGAGGAAGCTAAGGGAAGCTAAAGCACAACTCTCTGGAGAAAATCTGACAAAAATTTTCGAAAAAGAAGGAGACATGGCCGAAAATAATAACAATGCAAGGAAGATGCTTGGTGACTTTACTGCACCTAATTCCAATTTACATGGATGAAGCATCTCAATCCCTGCCATTGGAGCAAACAATTTTGAGCTGAAACCTCAATTAGTTTCTCTGATGCAACAAAATTACAAGTTTCATGGACTTCCATCAGAAGATCCTTTTCAGTTCTTAACTGAATTCTTGCAGATCTGTGGTACTGTTAAGACCAATGGGGTTGATCCCGAGGTCTACAGGCTTATGCTTTTCCCGTTTGCTGTAAGAGACAAAGCTAGAGTATGGTTGGACTCTCAACCCAAGGATAGCCTGAACTCTTGGGATAAGCTGGTCACGGCTTTCTTAGCCAAGTTCTTTCCTCCTCAAAAGCTTAGCAAGCTTAGAGTGGATGTTCAAACCTTCAAACAGAAAGAAGGTGAATCCCTCTATGAAGCTTGGGAGAGATACAAGGAACTGACCAAAAAGTGTTCTTCTGACATGCTTTCAGAATGGACCATCCTGGATATATTCTATGATGGTCTGTCTGAAATATCAAAGATGTCATTGGACCATTCTGCAGGTGGATCCATTCACCTAAAGAAAACGCCTGCAGAAGCTCAAGAACTCATTGACATAGTTGTAAATAACCAGTTCATGTACACTTCTGAAAGAAATCCTGTGAATAATGGGACGCCTCAGAGGAAGGGAGTTCTTGAAATTGATACTCTGAATGCCATATTGGCTCAGAATAAAATATTGACTCAGCAAGTCAATATGATTTCTCAGAGTCTGAATGGATTGAAGGAATCATCCAACAGTACTAAAGAGGCCTTTTCTGAAGAAGAAGCTTATGATCTTGAGAATCCCGTAATAGCAGAGGTAAATTACATGGGTGAACCCTATGGAAACACCTATAATCCCTCATGGAGAAATCATCCAAATTTCTCATGGAAGGATCAACAAAAGTCTCAACAAGGCTTTAATAATGGTGGAAGAAACAGGTTTAGCAATAGCAAACCTTTTCCATCATCCACTCAGCAACAGACAGAGAATTTTGAGTAGAATCCATCTAGCTTAGCAAATATAGTCTCTGATCTATCTAAGGCCACTTTAAGTTTCATGAATGAAACAAGGTCCTCCATTAGAAATTTGGAGGCACAAGTGGGCCAGCTGAGTAAAAAGGTCACTGAAACCCCTCCCACTACTCTCCCAAGCAATACAGAAGAGAATCCAAAAAGAGAGTGCAAGGTCATTGAATTAACCATCATGGCCGAACCTACAAGGGAGGGAGAGGACATGAATCCCAGTGAGGAAGACCTCCTGGGACGTCTAGTGATTCACAAGGAGTTTCTCTCTGAAGAACCAAAGGACTCTGAGGCTCATCTGGAGACCATAGAGATTCCATTGGACCTCCTTATGCCATTCATGAGCTCTGATGAGTATTCTTCTTCTGAAGAGAATGAAGATGTTACTGAAGAGCAAGTTGCCAAGTACCTTGGTGCAATCATGAAGCTGAATGCCAAATTATTTGGTAATGAGACTTGGGAAGATGAACCTCCCTTGCTCACCAATGAACTGAGTGATCTGGATCAACTGAGATTGCCTCAGAAGAAACAGGATCCTGGAAAGTTCTTAATACCTTATACCATAGGCACCATGACCTTTGAGAAGGCTCTATGTGACCTTGGGTCAGGGATAAACCTCATGCCCCTCTCTGTAATGGAGAAACTGGGAATCTTTGAGGTGCAAGCTGCCAGAATCTCATTAGAGATGGCAGACAACTCAAGAAAACAGGCTTATGGACAAGTAGAGGACGTGCTAGTAAAGGTTAAAGGCCTTTACATCCCTACTGATTTCATAATCCTGGATACTGGGAAGGATGAGGATGAATTCATCATCCTTGGAAGAACCTTCCTAGCCACAGCAAGAGCTGTGATTGATGTGGACAGAGGAGAATTGATCCTTCAACTGAATGAGGATAACCTTGTGTTTAAAACTCAAGGATCTCCTTCTGTAACCATGGAGAGGAAGCATGAAAAGCTTCTCTCACTGCAGAGTCAACCAAAGCCCCTACAGTCAAACTCTAAGTTTGGTGTTGGGAGGCCACAACCAAACTCTAAGTTTGGTGTTGAACCCCCACATTCAAACTCTAAGTTTGGTGTTGGGAGGTTCCAACCTTGCTTTGAACATCTGTGAGGCTCCATGAGAGCTCACTGTCAAGCTATTGACATTAAAGAAGCGCTTGTTGGGAGGCAACCCTATGTTATTTAATCATTTTTATTTTATTTTCTCTTTGTTATTTCATGTTTTATTAGGTTGATGATCATGTGGAGTCACAAAAACTACTAAAAAATCGAAAACAGAATGAAAAACAGCATTGAAAATAGCACACCCTGGAGGAAGGGCTTACTGGCGTCTAAACGCCAGTAAGGAGCATCTGCCTGGCGTTTAACGCCAGAACAGAGCATGAAACTGGTGTTAAACGCCAGAAACAAGCAGCAGTCTGGCGTTTAAACGCCAGGATTGCACCCAGAGGAAAGCTGGCGTTAAACGCCAGAAACAAGCATCAGACTGGTGTTTAACGCCAGAAACATGCACCATACTGGCGTTCAACGCCAGAAACATGCTATAGACTGGCGTTGAACGCCCAAAACAAGCAAGGAAGTGGCGTTTAACGCCAGAAAGATGCTGCAGTCTGGCGTTAAATGCCAGGATTGCATATATAGGGCGTTTTACACGTCTAAAATGTGCAGGGATGAGAAATTCTCAAACACCTCAGGATCTGTGGACCCCACAGAATTCTCCCAGGATCTGTGGACCTCATAGGATTCCCACCTACTTCTTCTCTCCTCTTCACACCTTTTCATAACCCTTTTTCCCCAAATACCCCTCACCAATCAACTCAATCACTCTTCCCCATCACCTCTTCACCAATCACATCCATCCTCCCTTCCCCAAAAACCCCACCTACCTTTAAATTCAAAAAAATTTCCCTCCCAAACCCAACCCTAAATGGCCGAACCCTAAACCCCTCCCCACTCCTATATAAAACCCTCATTCCCTCTTCATTTCACACAACAAAACCCTCTCTTTTTCCCCTTGGCCGAAACCATCTCTCTATCCCTCTCCTCCATTTTTCTTCTTCTTCTACTTCTTTCTTTCTTCTTTTGCTCGGGGACGAGCAACCATTTTAAGTTTGGTGTGGTAAAAGCATAGTTTTTTGTTTTTCCATAACCGTTCATGGCACCTAAGGCCAGAAAAACCTCTAGAAAGACAAAAGGGAAGGCAATTGCTTCCACCTATGAGTCGTGGGAGATGGAGAGATTCATCTCAAAGGTCCATCAAGACCACTTCTATGAAGTTGTGGCCAAGAAGAAAGTGATCCCTGAGGTTCCTTTCAAACTCAAAAAGAATGAGTATCCGGAGATCCGTCTTGAAATCCAAAGAAGAGGTTGGGAAGTTCTCACCAACCCCATTCAACAAGTCGGGATCTTAATGGTTCAAGAGTTCTATGCAAACGCATGGATCACAAGGAACCATGATCAAAGTGTGAACCCAAATCCAAAGCATTGGCTTACTATGGTTCGGGGAAAATACTTAGATTTCAGTCCTGAAAATGTAAGGCTGGCGTTCAACTTGCCAATGATGGAAGAGAACGCATGCTCCTACACAAGAAGGGTCAACTTTGATCAAAGGTTGGACCAAGTCCTCATAGACATATGTGAGGAAGGAGCTCAATGGAAAATTGACTCAAGAGGCAAGCCGGTTCAACTAAGAAGGCATGACCTCAAACCAGTGGCTAGGGGATGGCTAGAGTTCATTCAACGCTCAATCATTCCTACTAGTAACCGGTCTGAAGTTACTATAGACCGGGCCATCATGATTCATAGTATCATGATTGGAGAGGAGGTGGAAGTTCATGAGATTATACCTCAAGAACTTTACAAGGTGGCTGACAAGTCCTCCAATTTGGCAAGGTTAGCCTTTCCTCACCTCATTTGCCACCTCTGCAATTCGGCTGGAATTGACATAGAGGGAGACATCCTCATTGAAGAGGATAAGCCCATCACTAAGAAAAGAATGGAGCAAACAAGAGAGCATGGACCTCAACATGAGCATGAGGAAATTTCTCACCATGAAATCCCTGAGATGCCTCAGGGGATGCACTTTCCTCCACAGAATTATTGGGAACAAATCAACACTTCTCTAGGAGAATTAAGTTCCAACATGGGACAACTAAGGGTGGAGCATCAAGAGCACTCCATCATCCTCCATGAAATTAGAGAAGATCAAAGAGCTATGAGGGAGGAGCAAGAAAGACAAGGAAGAGACATAGAGGAGCTCAAGAGCACCATTGGTTCTTCAAGAAGAGGAAGACGCCACCCTCACTAAGGTGGACTCATTCCTTAATCTCCTTGTTTATTTATTTTCCTGTTTTTTGATTTTTAAGCTTTATGTTTTATTTATGTTTGTGTCTTTACTATATGATCATTAGTGTCTAAGTGTCTATGCCTTAAAGTCATGAATATGAATCCATCACCTCTCTTAAATGAAAACTGTTTTAAAAACAAAAGAACAAGAAGTACAGGGTTTCGAATTCATCCTTGAAACTAGTTTAATTATTTTGATGTGGTGACAATACTTTTTATTTTCTGAATGAATGCTTGAACAGTGCATATGTCTTTTGAAGTTGATGTTTAATGAATGTTAAATATGTTGGCTCTTGAAGAATAAGGAAAAAGGAGACATGTTATTTAATAATCTAAAAAATTATAAAAATAATTCTTGAAGCAAGAAAAAGCAGTGAATACAAAAGCTTGCGGAAAAAAAAAGAAAAAAGAAAAATGGCGAAAAAATAGAAAGAAAAAGAAAAAGCAAGCAGAAAATGCCAAAAGCTCTTTAAACCAAAAGGCAAGAGCAAAAAGCCAATAGCCCTTAAAATCAAAAGGCAAGGGTAAATAAAAAGGATCCAAGGCTTTGAGCATCAGTGGATAGGAGGGACTAAAGGAATAAAATCCTGGCCTAAGCGGCTAAACCAAGCTGTCCCTAACTATGTGCTTGTGGCGTGAAGGTGTCAAGTGAAAACTTGAGACTGAGCGGTTAAAGTCAAGGTCCAAAGTAAAAACAGAGTGTGCTTAAGAACCCTGGACACCTCTAATTGGGGACTTCAGCAAAGCTGAGTCACAATCTGAAAAGGTTCACCCAGTTATGTATCCAGTGGTAATACTGGAAAACAAAGTGCTTAGGGCCACGGCCAAGCCTCATAAAGTAGCTGTGTTCAAGAATCAACATACTGAACTAGGAGAATCAATAACACTATCTGAATTCTAAGTTCCTATAGATGCCAATCATTCTGAACTTCAATAGATAAAGTGAGATGCCAAAACTATTCAAGAGGCAAAAAGCTACAAGTCCCGCTCATCTGATTGGAGCCAAGTTTCATTGATATTTTGGAATTTATAGTATATTCTCCTCTTTTTATCCTATTTGATTTTCAGTTGCTTGGGGACAAGCAATAATTTAAGTTTGGTGTTGTGATGAGCGGATAATTTATACGCTTTTTGGCATTATTTTTACATAGTTTTTGGTATGATTTAGTTAGTTTTTAGTATATTTTTATTAGTTTTTAATTAAAATTCACATTTCTGGACTTTACTATGAGTTTGTGTGTTTTTCTGTGATTTCAGGTAATTTCTGGCTAAAATTGAGGGACTTGAGCAAAAATCAGATTCAGAGGTTGAAAAAGGACTGCAGATGCTGTTGGATTCTGAACTGCGTTCACTCAAAGTGGATTTTCTGGAGCTACAAAACTTCAAATGGCACGCTCTCAATTGCGTTGGAAAGTAGACGTCCAGGGCTTTCCAGAAATATATAATAGTTTATACTTTGATTAAAGATAGATGACGTAAACTGGCGTTGAACGCCATTTCTATGCTGCATTCTGGAGTCAAACGCCAGAAACAGGTTGCAAAGTGGAGTTAAGCGCCAGAAACAGGTTACAAACTGGCGTTCAACTCCAAGAGAAGCCTCTACACGTATAAAGTTCAATGCTCAGTCCAAGCACACACCAAGTGGGCCCCGGAAGTGGATTTCTGCATCATTTACTCATTTCTGTAAACCCTAGTAACTAGTTTAGTATAAATAGGACTTTTTACTATTGTATTTAAATATCTGGGAATCTTTGATCAGTTTGAGGCTATCTTAGACTTTTGTGAGGGCTGGCCATTCGGCCATGCCTGAACATTTATCACTTGTGTATTTTCAACGGCAGAGTTTCTACACACCATAGATTAAGGTGTGGAGCTCTGCTGTTCCTCAAAGATTAATGCAAAATACTACTATTTTTCTATTCAATTCAACTTATTCTGCTTCTAAGATATTCATTCACACTTCAATATGATGGATGTGATGATCGTGACAGTCATCATCATTCTCAACTTATGAACGCGTGCCTGATAACCACTTTCGTTCTACCTTAGATTGAATGGATATCTCTTGGATACCTAATACAGGGGACCGAGTCCGAGTTATTAGTGTCTTCGTGGTATAAGTTAGAACCCATGGATGGCCATTCTTAAGAATCCGAAAAGTCTAAACCTTGTCTGTGATATTCCGAGTAGGATTCAGGGATTGAATGACTGTGACGAGCTTCAAACTCGCGAGTGCTGGGCGTAGTGACAGACGCAAAAGGATCAATGGATCCTATTCCAGTATGATCGAGAACCGACAGATGATTAGCCATGCAGTGACAGCGCATTGGACCATTTTCACTGAGAGAACAGGTGGCCATTGACAACGGTGATGCCTAACATAAAGCTTGCCATGGAAAGGAGTAGGAAGGATTGGATGAAGACAGTAGGAAAGCAGAGGTTCAGAGGGACGAAAGAATCTCTATACGCTTATCTGAAATTCTCACCAATGAATTACATAAGTACCACTATCCTATTTTATATTTTATTTATCTTTTACTTATCAATTCATAAAATCAGTTGAATCCGCCTGACTGAGATTTACAAGGTGACCATAGCTTCCTTCAAGCCGACAATCTCCGTGGGATCGACCCTTACTCACGTAAGGTTTATTACTTGGTCGACCCAGTGCACTTGCTGGTTAGTTGTACGAAGTTGTGAAACAGAATTAAGAACATGAACGTGCGTATTGAGTTTTTAGCGCTGTTACCAAAGAAGGAATGATCACGATTTCGCACACCAACAGGCTTCAGAAAATTAGTGGTCGACTTGAACATAAAACACTAATTCACTTCTGTAGAACATCCCCAGGCCAATGGATAAGCCGAGGCTGCCAACAAAGTCATATTGGCCGGGCTAAAATGGAGATTACAGGACGCAAAGGGAGCCTGGGCTGAAGAGCTCCCACAAGTCCTATGGGCATATCGAACAACGCCACATTCTACCACAAAGGAATCACCCTTCCGATTAGCATATGGAATGGAGGCAATGATCCCAGTGGAGATTGAAGAGGGGTCGCCTAGAGTGATCTACTATAATGAAGAAGCCAACTCTCAACTTCAAAGGGAAGAACTCGACCTACTTCCAGAAATCCAAGAAAGAGCTCGGATCAGGGAAAAGGCATTAAAACGTCGAATGGCTTTGAGATACAATCAAAAGGTAGTGCCGCAAAGTTTTGCCAAGAACGACCTCATCCTAATCCGAAATGATATCGGAATAACTCGACCTGGAGAAGGAAAGCTGGAAGCAAACTGGAAAGGACCCTACCGAGTCATAGAAGTACTTGGAAAGGGCTACTACAGACTGTCCGAACTCGAAGGACGAGAGCTTCCTAGGTCATGGCATGCCTGCAACTTAAGAAAGTACTATAGTTAGGGGTGATAAAATATCTTAGTACAAGGCACACTCTTTTTCCTGAAAAGGTTTTTTAATCAGGTGCTAAGCCAAAGACCTACAAATCGCCCGACTTAGAGGTATAAAATCCCCACATGTATATATCTGCATTTCCTTTTGAATAAAATTTGTTTAGATCTTCTACAAATTCTCAAGATGCATTAATCTGAAACACTCATCGTCCGATTATAAAGCCACAGATCGGCAGAAAGTGAAAAATCAAATTCACTACACGATCATGATAAAGACCAACAAGGACAAAAACCAAAATTCGTCAAAAGGTCGACCAAACGAGGACTAAACCCAATTTCTACAAAATCGGCAAAGATGAAAACAGAATAATGCAAGAAGTTATCGAAAGTGATCCATAGAAAGGACCTGACGAGGTCTTAATAAAATGGATTGCTAAAAAATAACATAAAGACTGGCCGATGTAAAAAAGGCGGATCAGTCACAAAACCAAAGTTATAAAAGTAAATCCCTGGAAAGAGGTCTGGCCAGCCCTATAAAAGAGGATTACTATAACTTAGAAGGGCCCGACATGATGAAGTCGACCCAAAACATAAAGTTATAAAAGTAATCCCCGAAAGAGACCTGAACAAGGTCCAAAAAAGAGGATTACTAAAAATAACTTAGAAGGGCCCGACATGATGAAGTCGGCCCAGAACATAAAGTTATAAAAAGTAATCTCTGAAAGAGACCTGAACAAAGGTCCGAAAAAGAGGATTACTAAAAATAACTTAGAAGGCCCGACATGATGAAGTTGGCCCAAAACATAAAGTTATAAAAGTAATCCCTGAAAGAGACCGGAACAAGGTCCAAAAAAGAGGATTACTAAAAATAACTTAGACGGGCCCAACATGATGAAGTCGGCCCAAAACATAAAGTTATAAAAGTAATCCCTGAAAGAGACTTGAACAAGGTCCAAAAAAGAGGATTACTAAAAATAACTTAGAAGGGCCCGACATGATGAAGACGGCCCAAAACATAAAGTTATAAAAGTAATCCCTGAAAGAGACCTGAACAAGGTCCAAGAAAGAGGATTACCAAAATAACTTAAAAGAGGTCGGACAACAAAAGTCCAACACTCCCAAAAAAACAGAAAAGGTACCAAGACAGATGCAGACAGATATGTTACGAAAAACACAAGTTATAATAATAACAAACTCAAGAGGCTACCAAAATCATCCCAAAGAGCTTGGAAACTACTTTATTTTTCAAGATTAAGTTGTTGAACGAGCAACTAAGAAAGTATCAAAAGTCAGCAACCACCATCTACAAAATAAAGAGTTCAAAAGCCCACAAGCCGGGCTATCTACACAAACATTTAGGAAAATTATTTAAGATCCGAAGGCTTCTCAGCATCAACACGGAGTGAAGGAGGACGAGTCTGAAGAGGCACTGCATCCACTGTCCCGTCATCCCGATTCAATATTTGACAATCATGATCTGATTCGGGATGACCAACCTCAGATGAAGGAGTTGAAGAAGTCGACACAACAGAAGCTTTGGCGGCAGGCATAGAAGGGGGTTCAACATCATCATCATCAGGGTCGTCGGGGACAATCTTGCTGTCCTTTACAACGTTGTCCAGACTGAAGAGAGTAAGGTCAAATTCGGGAGCAAGAACCCGAACCTGCTCTTTCAAGTTCTCATAAGCAGCATTTACGCTGCCTACAAGGTGACCCTGGAGCTCGGCATAATTGGCCCGGGCAAACTCCAACTCCTCCCTGAGACGCGTCACTTCCCTGTAGGTCGTGACATAGCTTTCCTTGTGCCTCAATGCCGTGTCTTCAGCCAACTTCACAGAAGCCGCCAAAGCAACAGAACTAGCCTTCTCGCCCTCCAATTCCTTCTCCAGCTTGGTCACTTTCACTTCGAGCTCCTCCTTCAAACCCTTCATCCGGTCGAACTCCTGCTTAGCCTCCTCCATAAAGGCTTTGGTAGCATGAAGGGGAAGATCTTGGGCAGTTCGGTACAGGGTAGCTCCCATATGCGCCATCTTGATGCTACTCCGAGTTATAAAATCTAAATGACGAAGGAGAGAAACATCATCCATAGGGAGGGCACCATAAAGACCGATCTTCTGGTCGACAAATCCAATAGCATCGAAATCAGGCGCATCCAGATTGAAGGGTTCAACAGTCTGAGGTCTTTTGGAAGGAGGAATGGCCGAGGGAGAAGAAACAGCAGTAGAAGACTGCGGAGGATCAACTACACAGACTCGAGGAGTAGGGATCATTCTCCTCTGTCCAGGCGAGCTCGGCATAGATGGCTTCGGCGGAACCTGAGAGGACCCTTCCCCATCTACCCTGGTCGAAATATTCTGAGCTGCAGTAGCCTTTCTCGCCTTCTTGAAAGCCTTCATCGAGTCATTATTCTTGGCCATCTCTGAAAAATGAAAACCAACAGTTTTACAAACCAGAAAAAGAAGAAGAAAGCAAAGAAAAAACATGAAACAAAATATATCAAGTAAATACCCAATGCAGTTCGGACAAGGGATGGGTCCCCCAAAGATTTTTTAGTGTCCAGATGAGGAGGTTCCCCCCAAATGTCCTCCAAAACAGTTACAAAAGCCTGTTCAATTTCATCGAGCATCTCCCACGTATAACAGGATACCACTACATTCTGCTGCCAACACAAGGGGAAGGCTGGCTCATCATTCGCTTCCAGAAAAAAGGGCCGAGCTCCCTCAACTGCTCGGACCTTGAAAAAATAATTCTTGAAGTCCCTAAAAGACTCGTCATACATTGCAAAAACCTTATGCCCTTGTGCAGATCTAAAAGAAACCCATGAGGCTTTCTTTTTTGCAGAAATCCCGGGCTTAGTTAAAACAAACAGATAAAGAAAAAGAGTTTGAGAAGGAGTAACGTCCAACTCTTGGCAAAGAAGCTGAAAAACCTTGATAAAGCCCCAGGAGTTTGGATGGAGCTGGGATGGAGCTATATTACACGACCACAACAAATCGGTCTCAAAAGAAGTGAAGGGAAAAGTGACGTCCAACTGGCTGAAAAAATAGTCGTAAGCATAAAAGAAAGGGCGCTCCCCCCGGGTCAAAGCAGGGAAGCAAACCCTCTCCTCAGAATCAAGTGCTACCAATTCATAATTCCTTTCCTGATCTCTACTCTTACAGAGGCGGTGATGTTTCCTAAGCTCCACACAAAACTCAGCATTCACAACAGAAATACACATTAAAACAAGGGAGTCTAACCAATCGGACATCCCCTCAGGAACCTTAGAAGATGTCTCTACAATATTTTTGCGAGAAGACATGGCCAACTAGTCCTACAAACAAGAAAAGAAGATGGATTACTAAAAAACATCTCGGGCAAAATCAAAACAACTCGGCCAGCATGATTCAGGACAGCACAAATAACGAAAGGAAACCTCAGGACCCACACCGAAGATCCAGGGGCATCCTTTGGAGGCAGTCATGGAACAAGGATTCAGAAAAACCCACAAGACTAACATTCCAACAAAACTCTCAGCAAAGAAAACTCCTTTTTCCAAAAATCAACAACCCGAGAAGAAAGAGACAAGGTCAAAACAAAGTCATCAAAGGAGCAACAAAATACCAGTTCAATCAGAAAGCAAACAAAACGCGCCAAGCAAAGGACGTAAAAAATGCAACCTTTTTCTTTCAAAAAGAAACAAATGAAGCTATTTTCCCAGAAAGGTACAACATCAAAATAGAAAGGCAACAAAACATGCAAAAACCCAAAAACCCTCAAGCACCAGGAGAAGTACCAGAAACATGCATCACAGCAAAGATTGAACATCACGATGCCAAAAGGTTCAAAATTTCAAGCATGCAAACAAAAAATCAAAGCTTCACCAAAGAACCGAAGACAAAGCGACGAAAAAAGTAAAAAGCTGAAAGTAGAACCAACCTGGAAAAAGCAGAAAGCTTCAAAGAAAGTTGAAGATGGGAGATGGAATCCGGAATCGCCCTTTCACAGCAAGAAAAAGCACTAACAATCACCAAGCAATGTCGCAGGGAGAAACGCAAAATTGCAAACTTCAGGCGAAAACAGAAAGTGAGAAAGAAAAGGGAAGTTACGGTAACAAGATAAGAGAAACCGTTTTCCTGAGTGAAAAATTCAAAATAAAGAGGCTGGAAAAACGGGGCATTAAAAACCAATTAATGAGGGTATTAAACCCTCGCGCATTCCCAAGACCAGAGCGCTAATGCAAAGCGCGCGCTTTTAAGAATAAAGAAAAAACGGTCCACATTCAAAAGAAGACTCTACAAAGAGGAAATCGACAGATGCTCGAGTTCGGCTTTCACCAGAAAAGGATCGAAGTCCTAAAATCAAGACTCGATCTAAAAAAAAAAGACCAAGCTCGAGCAGGGGCACTGTTCATACCCTGGGTCGAGATGTCCGACCCGGGATGACTAGCGACAAAGCGACCGACCTCTTTAGGTCAAACCATCCGACCTTTTCCCAAAGAGCTCAGAAAAATCGACAGAAAAGCCCAAAGAGGGCCCAAAATCAAGGAACACGACCCAAATCCAAAGGCAGCCGAAGCCTACAGAGAGAAGGGCAGTTCCCTTGAAGATAAGCTGACCTCACCCAAAGATAAGATAAGATAAGATAAGATAACTAAATCTTATCTAAAAAGGTCACTATCACACCTCTATAAATACGCTAGAGCACCTAGGTATAACTCATACTCTAATTCTACTAAAAACCTGCTTAATACCCTTGCTAACTTAAGCATCGGAGTCCCTTGCAGGTACCACCACCCTCCGGTGATGAAGGAACAGAAGCGCAGCTAGTCCAACAAGTCGGGTACGACAGCTCCGGCCGTCCCACACCAGCCGGACACGCCAGCACCGACTAGCATAGAAGATCACATCCGAGATCCACCAATAGTTTCAGGTAACCTTCGGAACAATGGGGTTGAGCAACAGTGTATATTGGGGTGTTTTGAGAATTATGGAGGAATCGGGTAAGGTATGATTTTGATTTCTCTTATATAATATGTAATGTCTTGTGAAAATATAGGCTAGATGACCATAGGATAGGTTGGAATGTATGATCATGTTAATTGCTTAGTAGTATTGATGAAAAATATTGATTTAGTTTGAGAATGAATTGGTGGTTAATGCCTGTGGTTGATGGTTGATGAGATGATAATTTGAATGAAGAATGGTGAAATTTTAATCATTGAGTATGAGGTTGTATTGAGTGTGAACTCTTGGGGTTGAACTTGACGAATTTGTGTATTGTTGGAGAATGGAATAAATGAGAAGTGATTAGGTATGTTTTAGGATATGGTGTGTTTGAGTTGGAACTTGAAAACACTTTGGTTTTGAAATGGAAATTTTGAAAATTGAGGTTTGTGATTTTTGTGCAAAACTTGGTTTCTAGCCAAACTTCTGCAAGCCATAACATGGCTTCCAGACCCTCAATTTCTCTCAAACTTATTTTATATGAAAATTAGGTCCGTGAAGTTTACATCATTCAAAGAACGGATAAAAAACAATTTTGAACGAAAATATTATGTGTGTCAGAAGTTTGGTGTGAAAAAGGGAATTCTGCAGCATTAATAGCTTTTTAGCATTTTTTAGGGGTTCGCGTACGCAGGAGTGTGCCTGCATACGTGAGAGGCAAAATTACATGCTAGGGGTACGCGATCAAGTGCCACGCGACACGAGCTAACTGTTCGGTCTAAGGGGGCTCACGTACGCGGACAATGGTCGCGTATGCGAGTGAGGAAAATGACACCACCACATACGCGCAACTTGGCATGCGTACGCGGGGTCCTGTTTTCAGTAACACTGTGTTGTTGTGATTTAAACATGATTTCGAACTTCAAAACCTCTATTTTTACTCTTTAAGACCATAAACTTAATTTTAACCATAGTTACGGGGTTGAACCTTAGGGAGTGGTGACTTGGAAGTGAAGATGATGTATGATTAATGACAGAATTGAGAATGATAAGGTTTGACTTGTGATGTGACTGAATTGAGAGGTGCATGCTAAGATTGGCAATGACTGAGTATGGCAGAATTGGCTGAGATGGTAAGGTTTGGGTGTGATCCCGCTTGCCTATTACCTCGAAGATTGTATTCGCGCCTGCATCAGGCAAGGACGGAGGTTCCATTCCATTTTGCTCGTGGTTGCGGTGTCATAATGGGGACGGAGGTTTTATACCGCCCTTGGTGAGGACGAGGGTTTCATCCTACGCACAAAGTTGGCAAGTTGAGGATGAAGGATTTTCTCTCTTGTCGTGATGTAGATGTAGGGAAGGTAGAAATACACTCTCTTTCGTATCATTTTCCCCACATTCTTCTTTGGTTGTAAGGTAGAAAGGCATACTCCTTCGATGTGGAAAGTCACACTCCTTCGTGATACCTCCAGGAGAAGGTGGAAAGGCACTTTTCTTCGTTTGTGTTCCTCTTAGGGATGCGCAACCTAGAGACAATATTCGGGTTGACTATCGGATGTGTCAGGTTCTGGCGATTTAACTGACACGTGAGCTCACGGCCAGTAGGATAGACATACATCATATGCATTTGTTTGACTTGTTTGAGTGTGCATGTTTTGGTTTACCTAATTGTTATGTAACATGCCTATATGCTACATGGCTTAACTGCAGTATCTGTTTTCTTAATTGTGTTTTACTTGTATGCTTTGCTTGTTTATGAAACTGAGAGGCCCCTTCTCAAGCAAAGGAGTGACAAAGGTTGTTCCACCAGAGTTCAGAGGGATGGAGGAAGTAGGAGTTTAAGGGTTATGTTAGAATTTGAATTATAATAGCGAAACCTTAGACTATACAACCAAAATCTGGCTTAGTTTATCTTGTAAGTTTAAATCTTAGCGTTGGAGTTCTAGGATCGCCTTTGGCTTTCCTGGGAACTTATATATTATGTATGTTGGGCACTATTAACATGCTGAGAACCTCCTGTTCTCATTCCATACATATATTTGTGATTTTCAGATGCAGGTCGAGAGGCAGCTCGCTAGGCGTCTGGAGTTCCTATCGCAGTGGAGTTGGGATGTTGTATTTTGGGTGATTTTGATATATATATATATATATATATATATATATAGAGAGAGAGAGAGAGAGAGAGAGAGACTTCTCCCTTATTTTGTTTCGCTTTGTACCTCATAGAGGCTTTTGATGGAGAACTAGGATTATTTTGAGTATTTTGGAAACTTGGGATTTGTATACACTTATGTAAATATCCTCTGGCCAGCCTTAGCTTCGCAGGTTGAGATTGGAGTTTGAATATTTGTATCCTTGACACCCTACTCTTATCACACACACACACACACACACACACACACACACACACACACACACAGATATATATATATATATATATATATACCTTTCTTCGTACGCAAGTAAACGTTATCTTGAGAGTTGCACTTTTATCTTTCACGTTTTTGCTTAACCAACCTTCAAGGCTCCTCAAATATTATATTCTTTCAATTATATTATGTATGTATATTTTATTTTAAAGGTTGTAATACCTCACCACCTCAACTTTACGACTTAAGCGTAAAGTTCTGTGTGGTAGGGTGTTATATTATGGTATCAGAGAAGTTCGTTCCTATAGAACCTGAGGGATGGAGTGACTATGCTTCTGGGCATACTCTGTGTACATGCTACTTAGGATATTTGACTAATATGTGTAGCATACTTGTTCGTGAACATGCATTTGGGACTCTAAAGCACTAAACTTGAGATATCGAAACTGATCACCTTGATATCAATTGTTTAGTGTAAACAGGGACCAAACGGCATCTCACGGATCCGGGCAAGGTACTCGGAGAGAAAATCCCGTGGTTGAACCGTCGCAAGGACGTCAAGACGGAAACTTTGATGCTAATACAAGCAATGTAGGCCGAGATTACAAATTGATGACCCTTACTGACTTCCTTAAGGATGGTCCACCTCAGTTTAACAGATATATAAATGCTTTGGAGGCTGATCAATGGTTTTGAGACGTGGAGAAATTTTTGAACGCTCAGCGTGTTCCTGAAGTATAGTCGGTGGAGATAGTGACTTATATGTTGGAGGGAGATGCTCGGCATTGGTGGCAGGAGCTGTGTCATACCTTGCAGTTGGAGTCAACGGATATCGCTTGGAATATGTTCAAGACAGAGTTTTACAGAGAATATTTTCTACAAGCAAGTCGTACTGCAAAGGAGTTGGAGCTAACGTAGCTAAAGCAGAAGGGTATGTTCGTTACTGAGTATACCCGTGAATTCAAAAATTTGTGCCTTTTCTCAAAGACCTGTCAAAGAAATCCAGCTGATTATGAAGAGTGGATTTGTTCTCAATATGAGAGACGACTTAGGAGAGATATCTTCAATTACATATATCCACAAAGGATAAGGAGTCTTATTGAGATGGTTAACAAGAGCCAGTTCGCAGAAGATTGCTCCATGAAGTGGGCACTGCTACAGGAAGGCTATGGTGAGACTACTCCAAATGAGCCTCACAAGGCCGGACTAGGTTTATGCTTTCGATGTGGGGTACTGGGACACATGTCCAGGGATTTTCCACGAGGGAGAGCCATAGGTGCGGGTTGGCTGCAACAGGATTGAGGTAAGCGTGATATCAGACACTTAGATCGGATTTGTTCTATTTAAAGCTAGGACCTCGCATTCGCTTAGGTCGCATGATAGAGTTGGTAAGTTTAGGACTGAAAAAATCAGACGTAGTATTGAACTTGAAATCGAACTAGGAGTTGAGGCCAAGAAGAGTGCTTCCACCCGTTTTCTTTAGTAACCAAAATTTTTTAGGGTGAAAACTTTTGTTATGGGGGTAGGATGTAAATCCTGGATAATTAGTAAATAATTAACCAATAAATTAATTATTAATCAAAGAAATTAGAAAATTAAAGTTTATAGTTTAATGAAGTAGAAATAATTAAAATATGAATTTTGACACTAATTTTAAGTGTTTTGGCCCAAAATTAGACCGAAAGGGCTGAACCAAGCGAATCGGAACCATAATGGGCCTAAGGCCCAACCCAATTCATTAATATATATGAGATTTAGCTCATCTTCCTCCCCATCAAAGTGAAACACGCTGGGCAAGGAAATAAGGGGGAAGAACAAGGGAAATTCGCAAACCCTTGGTTCTTGATTCAAATTCACACAACTTTTGATCCGGAGTTCTGATCGCCGCATTATTTGTGGTCACACGTTCATCTCAAAATTCTCTATAAAATCCATGGATCAATTTGGTGATGTTATAGTGATTTCTTACTCAGCCACTCTTCGTTAATCTCAAAATTTAAGGTTTTAATTTTGAGAGATTATATGGTTTTGATGTTCTAGGGTCGAATTAGCTTGTGGATAATGTTGGGCTTTGTCCATTTCATCCATAGGAATGGTAAGAAACTTTTGAATCCTTAAACCCTATTCAATTTTTGAGACCTAAGATAATTTGGGCGCATTTATATGCTATTAGATTAAATTATGTGTTGTGGAGACAAATTGATGGAATTGGAGGCCTTGAATTCAATCTTGATGGCTGGGAATTTCGTTTGGAAAGGTTTTGGAACCTTGGACGGTTGAGGAATGGTGTATATTGGGGTGTTTCGAGCATTAGGGAAGAATTGACCAAGGTATGATTTTGGTTTCTTTTAGATAATATGTAATGTCTTGTGAAAACATAGGTTAGATGACCATAGGATAGGTTGAAATGTATGATCATGTTAAATGCTTAGTAGTATTGATGAAAAATGTTAAATTAGTTTGAGAATGGATTGGTGGTTGATGCTTGTGGTTGATGGTTGATGAGGTGACAATTTGAATGAATAATGGTGAAACTTTAATGATTGAGTATGAGGTTGTATTGAATGTGAATTCTTGGGGTTGAACTTGACGAATTTGTGTATTGATGGAGCATGGAATAAATGAGAAGTGATTAGATATGTTTTGGGATATGGTTGGTTTGAGTTGAAACTTGAAAACGCTTTGGTTTTGAAATAGAAATTGTGAAAATTGAAGTTTGTGATTTTTGTGCAAAACTTGGTTTTTAGCTGAACTTTGGAGAGTCATAACTTGGCTTCCAGACCCTCGATTTCTCTCAAACTTATTTTATATGAAAATTGGGTTCGTAAAGTTTATGCCGTTTGAAGAACGGATGAAAAATAATTTTTAACGAAAAGGTTATGTGCATCGAAAATTTGGTGTGAAAAAAGGGAATTCTGCAGCATTAATAGCTTTTTAGCATTTTTTTAGCGGCTCGCATATGCGAGTGCACATGCAGCGCAAGCCTTTGGTTTGGTCTAGACATTCTCGCGTACGTGGGAGTGTGCCTGCGTACACGATAGGCAAAA
Source organism: Arachis hypogaea (assembly GCF_003086295.3). NCBI lineage: Eukaryota > Viridiplantae > Streptophyta > Magnoliopsida > Fabales > Fabaceae > Arachis > Arachis hypogaea. The sequence goes on from NC_092046.1 coordinate 29,594,218, forward strand.
TTACATGCTCGTGTACGCAGGCAAGTGTCACGCGATACGAGCTAATTGTTCGATCTAAGGGGGCTCGCATACGCGGACAGGGATCGCGTACGCGCGTGAGGAAAATGACACCCCTGCGTACGCGCAACTTGGCATGCGTACGCGGGACTTATTTTCAGCAACATTATGTTTTTGTGATTTAAACATGATTTCAAACTTCTAAACCTCTATTTTCACTCTTTAAGACCCTAAACTTAGTTCTAACCTTAGTGAGGGAGTTGAACCTTGAAGGGTGGTGACTGGGAAGTGAAGAAAGGTTTGAAGTAATAAATTATGGTTGAGGAAGTGTAGAATTGATTATGATATATGATTGATGATAGAATTGAGAATGATAAGGTTTGACTTGTGATGTGATTGAATTGAGAGGTGAATCTTGAGATTGGTGATGACTAAGTATGGCCGGATTGGCTAAGATAGCAAGATCTGGGTGTGATTCCGCTTACGTGTTACCTCGAAAATTATATTGGCACCTGTACTAGAAAAGGACGGATGTTCCATCCCATTTTGCTCGTGGTTGCAGTGTCATAATGGAGACAGAAGTTTGATCCCACCCATGGTGAGGATGGGGTTTTCATCCCGCTCACGAGGTTGGCAAGTTGAGGACGAATTATTCCCTCTCTTGTCGTGATGTGGATGTGGGAAAGGTGAAAAGACACTCTCGTTCGTATTATTTCTCCCACATTCTTCTCTGGTTGTAAGGCAGAAAGGCACACTCCTTCGATGTAGAAAGGCACACTCCTTCGTGATACCTCTAAGAGAAGGTAGAAAGGCACTCTCTTTCATTTGTGTTCCTCTTGGGATACGCAACCTAAAGACAATATCCGGGTTAGTTACCGGTGTGTCAGGTTCTGGCGATTTAATCGACACGTGAGCTCACAACCAGTACGATAGACATACATCATATGTGTTTGTTTGACTTGTTTGAGTGTGCATGTTTTGGTTTGCCTAATTGTTATGTAATATGCCTATATGCTACATGGCTTAACTGTAGTATCTATTTTCTAATTTGTGTTTTACTTGTATGCTTTTCTTGTCTATGCAACTGAGAGTCCCCTTGTCTGGCAAAGGAGTGAGGAGGCTGTTCCACTGGATTTTGGAAGGCTGGAGGAAGTAGGAATTTAAGGGTTAAGTTAGAATTTGAATTATAATTGGGAAACCTTAGATTATACACTCAAAATCTAGCTTAGTTTATCCTGTAAGTTTAAATTTGAGTGTCTGAGTTCTAGGATCACCTCTGGTTTTCCTGGGACCTTATATATTATGTATGTTGGGCACCATTACCATGCTTCAACCTATCTTATGGTCATCTAGCCTACGCTTTCACACGACATTATATATTACCTATGCAAACCAAAATCATACCTTGGCTGATTCCTCTCTAATGCTCGGAACACCCCAATATACACCGTTCTTCAACTGTCCAAGGCTCCAAAACCTCTCCAAACAAAATTCCCAGCTACTAAGATTGAATTCAAGGCCTCCAGTTCCATCAATTTGTCTCCATAACACATTATTTAATCTAATACCATATAAATGCACCCAAATTAACTTAGGGCTCAAAAATTCAATAAGGTTCAAGGATTCAAAAGTTCCTTACCGTTACCACAGATGAAATGGATAAAGCCCAACACTATCCACGAGCTAATTCGACCTTAGAACATCAAAATCACATAATTTCTCAAAATCAAAACCTTAAATTTCAAAATTAGGAAAGATTAGTTGAGTAAAAAATTGCTAGATCTTGCCAAATTGATTTATGGGTTATGTAGAGAATTCCAAGATGAACGCGTGGCCTTAAACAGTGCAACGATCAGAGCTTCGGAACAAAAGTTATGTGGATTTGAATCAATAACCAAGGGTTTGCAAATTTCCCTTGTTCTTCCCCCTTATTTTCTTGCCCAGCATGTTTCACTCTGATGAGGGAGGAAGATGAGCTGAAGCTCATATATATTAATAAAATGGGTTGGGATGGGTCTAATTCGCTCGGTTTGGCCCGTTTGACCCAATTTTAGGCTAAAACCCTTAAAATTAGTGAAAAAAATCCATATTTTAGTTATTTCTACTTCATAAAACTATAAATTTTAATTTTCTAGTTTTGTCGATTAATAATTAATTTATCGGTCAATTATTTACTAATTACCCAGGATTTACATCCTACCCCCCTAACAAAAATTTTCACCCTCAAAAATTTCGGTTACTAAAGAAAACAGGTGGAAGCACTCTCCTTAGCCTCAACTCCTAGTTCGATTCCAAGTTCAATACTACACCTGATCTTTTCAGTCCTAAACTTCCCAACTCTATCTTGCGACCTAAACGAATGCGAGGTTCCAGCTTCAAACAGAACAAATCTGATCTACATGTCCGGTATCATGCTTACCTCGATCCTGTTGCGGCCCACCCACACCTGTGGCTCTCCCTCGCGGACAATCCCTGGGCATGTGCCCCGGTGCCCCACATTGAAAGCATAGACCTAGTCTAGCCCTGTGCGGCTCATCTGGTGCAGTCTCACCACAGCCTTCCTGTAGCAGTGCCCACTTCATGGAGCAATCTTCCGCGAACTGGCTCTTGTTAACCATCTAAGTGAAACTCCTTATCCTTTGTATATATACATAATTGAAGATATCTCTCCTAAGTCCTCTCTCGTACTGAGCACAAACCCACTCTTCATAATCAGCTAGATTTTCTTGACAGGTTTTTGAGAAATGGCACAAGTTTTTTTAATTCACATGTATACTCAGTAATGGACATACCCTTCTGCTTCAGTTGCGTTAGCTCCAACTCCTTTGCAGTGCGAATTGCGAGAAATATTTTCTGTAAAAATCTGTCTTGAACCTATTCCAAGGGATATCCGTTAACTCTACCTACATGGTACGACACAGCTCCTGCCACCAATGCCGAGTATCTCCCTCCAACATATAAGCCACTATCTCCACCGACTGTACTTCAAGAACACGTTGAGTGTGAAACAATTTCTCCACATCTGGAAACCATCAATCAGCTTCCAAAGCATTGACATTTCCGTTAAACTAAGGTGGACCACCTTTAAGGAAGTCAGTAAAGGTCATAGACCTATAGTCTCAACCTACTTTGCTTGTACCAGCACTGGAGTTCCCATCTTTATGTCTTTGCACCGGTTCGATCATAAGATTTTCTTTGCTAGTACCTCGCCCGAATCCGTGAGACGCCATTTGGTCCTTGTTCACACCAAACAATTGTTATCAAGGTTATCAATCTCGATATCTCAAGTTTAGTGCTTTAGAGTCTCAAATGCATGCTCGCGAACAAGTATGCTGCACATATCAGTCAGATATCCTATGTAGCATGTACACAGAATACAGAGTATGCCCAGAAGTATAGTCAGTCTGTCCCTCAAGCTCTATAGGAACGAACTGCTCGGATACTATAATGTAACGCCTTACCACACAGAGTCTTACACTTAAGTCGTAAAATAGAGGTGGCCAGATATTACGACCTCTAAAATAAAAATATATATACGTAGTATAGTTGAAGGAAATTTATATTCGAGGAGCGTTGAAAGAAATGCTTAAGAAAAATTGCAAAACGAAAAGCACAACACTCATGTAAACGAAAACCTAAACAGGAAGGAAAGGATATATATATATATATATATATATATATATATATATATATATATATATATATATATATATACATAAAGAGTGGAGTATCAAAAGATTATAGAATATCAAGCTCCAAGCTCAACCTGCAAAGCCAAGGCCGGCCAGAGAATATTATATATAACTATACAACCGAAGACATACCAAAACAGAAAACTGACAGCCTGTTTTCTCCAAAAGTCACCTCTATGAGGCAAAGTACAAAATATATATGTTTGGAGAGTCTATAAACATAAATACATAGCCATTAGCCTAGCATATTATATCCTAACTTCGCTTGCCATAGGAACCTCCAAACGCTCACCGATGCGCATCTCAACCTGCATCTGAAAACAACAACATTTGTATGGCATGAGAACTGGAGGTCCTCAGCATGGTAATGGTTCCCATATAAATAATATATAAGGTCCAGAGGCAATCCTAGAACTCCGACGTTCAGATTTTAAAACTTAAAACTATAATTGAAAACCATGAGTAAGGTAAGTTATCTAAGGTTCTTAAAGTTCTAACTCAATCCTAACTTGATCCCTTACTTTTTTCCTTCCTCCAATCCTCCAAAACTCTGGTGGAACTGCCCTTGTCACTCCTCCTCCAGACAAGGGGCCTCTCAGTTGAACACACAAACAAATACAGGCAAAGAAAACACAAGTAGAATACAGTTACACCAAGTAGAATATATAGCAAATAAGCATAGATATTCAAATAGGCAAACCCGAGTAATGCAAACTCAAACAAGACAAACAGATGTATATGATGCACACATTTTCTACTGGCCGTGAGCTCACCTGTTGGTTAAATTGCCAAAGCCTGACATATCCGGTAGCTATAGGGGTGGCAGTGGGGCGGGTAGGGGCGGGTTTTTGCCCTACCGGACCCTGCCCTGCCGTCCTGTTACTCATATACTACCCGCCCCATCACTACCCGAGGGTAGTAAATTATAGTACCCGAACCCGCCCCTGCGGGTACCCGCCCCACCCCTACTCGCCCCTATAAAAATTAAATATTTTAATTTTTACATATTCATATATAAATTAAGACAAGAAATTCATAGATAAATTAAAATACAAACATAAAATTCATACAATGTCACTAGCTCAAATAACTTGAAATTAAAAAAAAGATAGTGTTAGATCACTACAAATTTAGTACCATAATAAAGAAATTACAATATTAGATATAAAAGAATCTTTAACACTTATTCTTGATTACTTTCAACATCTTCATCATCATTAAAAGTTTGCAAATCAAGATTTAAACCTGAAAATCAAACAAATTAATTGGTACTATTAAAAAAATTAACATAAATGAAGATTAAACAATATATCACCTTTACTTCCCAAAGGTGCCCACAACCAACTTTGGCCACACATCAAAGCTTCAAGTATGTCTTGTTTGAGCTTTGCGCGATGAGGAGAAATTACACGACCACTTGTACTAAAAGCAGATTCAGAGGCAATAGTGGACACCGGAATAGCATATATATCCTTAGCTATTTTTGCAAGAACTTTAAATTTCATCTGATTATTCTTCCACCATTTCAAAATATTAAAGTTAGGACCATTTGGAGGATGAATTTCCTCCTTAAGATAATGATCAAACTCAACATTCATATATGAACTCCTTGTCATTTTTCTTCTTTTAAGATACACCATATAATCATCACCCCAAATAGACTTGCATTTTCACTTTCATTAACTTCTTTTGTAGCAACACTAACACCGACATGTGACACATCAGAACTCATTTTTTTAGTGTATTCATTAACCAACTCATTACACAACTGGTGAATTCTATCAACTTGCTTGGAGCATTCTGTTGGATCTGGATACATTTTTTCAAATTGAAACTCAACCCCAACCATCTTGTACCTAGGATCTAAAACAGCAGCAACACCCATAACGCCATGAATTTCATCCCAATACTTTTCAAATTTCTTCTTCATGTTGGATGCCATATTAGTAATTAACATATTAGTAGAAATTTCTCATTCATCCAATGACACTTTTATTTTACAAACCAGAGTAAAATAAAGATTAGCAGTAAAAAATTTAGACCCAAAAACAGTTGAGTAACATCATAAAATAACTTCAATCTATCACATATTTCCTTCGCAAGTTCCCACTCCTCATTACTTGGCACAGTTTTATATTGGGGTTCCTTCTGCCTTAACCTAGGAAAGATAGCTTTATACAACAAAGCAGTTTCTAACATCAAATAAGTTGAGTTCCACCTAGTTGGGCAATCAAGAACTAATTTCTTAGTAAATGAGATCACTGTTTTAGCACACCAACTCACAAAAGTTTTGCTCCTTTTTCTGTGTTGCAGTCCAATATAATACACTACTACGAATCTTTTCTATACTTTTCTTAACAATACTTAAGCCATCCTTCACAATCAAATTCAATATATGAGTACAACAACACATATGTAACAATTTACCCCCCAACATCAAGAATGAAGAATCTAAACGCCCTAACAGTCCATCTATCATAGCATCATTAGTATAACAGTTATCCAATGTAACAATGGACAATTTTCTATCAGTGTTCCATTCTAACAATATTTTCATCAACGTTTCAGTGAGAACTTCACTTGTATGGGGACAAGGAATATAACAAAAGTTGAAAAGATTAACAAACATGCATGCATTTTTAGATTAACAAAACTCAACATATGAAAACAACACAATGTATAAAAGTTTATAAAATTTTTAAAGTAACTCAATAAGCGCATATGCAACTTCCACGAACTATCAATATAGTGAGCCGTGACAACCATGTATCCTTTTTCTTGGTTGGAAGTCCACATGTCACTAGTTATTGCAACTCTACTATCATTTTTATCTAGTTGAAGAGTTAACTTCCGCTTCTCGTCCCCATACATCTTCAAGATGTCTTTTCTGACAGTGTTTCGACTAGGAATTTTAAATGTTGGTTGCATTGAAGCCAAATCTCGCCTCAATCCATGGTGGTCCACACAACTTATAGGATACTCATGCAAAATAATCATTTCAGCGACACATTTTCTTGTGAATGAACGATCAAACACAAAGCCATCTTCATTCACTTTTTGCTTTTGTGATTGTTTTGACAATGATTCAACATTGATGATTGCCTAGAGTTGGCCACTTTTATTCTCTTATAATATCGATCCACATGGTTCTTTAATGACTTGGTACCATTCCTCGGATTTGCATTAAGCACACTCTTGCAAAACTTGCATTTCGTCTTCCATTCACCTTCAACTTTCAAACAATCAAAATACTCCCAATAATCACTCCTAACATGAGTCTTATTGTCACCTTCATTAGGAGTTGATCCTTCTGGAGTTGAGACATTATCCGTTGCTTGTAGTATATATATACTAGTACTAGTATTACTATATATAGAGAGACTACTCTTCTGAAGAAAGTCATGAGAAGAAGAAAGCAGTAAGAATATTATTATATGGAGGATTTCAAAGAGCCAGTGAGTCCAACGGGACAATTCTTGGAGAGAGATTTAGGAAAAATGCAGGTTTTAGAACATTCCCAGAGAAGAAGTTTCAAAGCAAAAATGCACAAAAATTCAGCCAAATTTGTTTAACCAAAAACTGCAAAATACTAAAACAGATAAAAAATGTTTTAGGCTTATTATAGCTTATGCCAAGCTGCAAAATAAGTCTAAGAAGATAGCCTCTGTGAGCTTTAAAAATGTCCATATATGAACTCATCTCTACATGATTAACACTAAATTTATTGCTCTGGTCTTTGTTCTTAACAAAGGAAACAGAACAGTTTGTGATTCTCTCCATAATTAGAACACCTAGAGCATATTTTCTTTCATAAACCAAATCACTCTGATCTTGAAGGGTCCATTCAGCACTCAATGACAATTACAAAATCAGAATAAAATCAAAATTCAGAATGCATAAGAATGATAAATCAAAACCAAATATGCAATTCGTCTTGTTCTTCTGCATATAACCAATCAACAAAAAAGCCAAAACATCTTTAATTTTTCAAGTTTTAGTCTAACGAAGTCTGAGGAATTGAGCCAACAAACATATTGTTCCCTAAATCAAGCTGTTTCAACCCACCAAACTTAGTAATAAACTCAGGAAATTCACCAGAGATTCTGTTATCAACCAAATCAAGAAATTGAAGACTCTTACAAGAAGAAGAGTTAGGGAATGCAGGTTTTGAAACATTCCCAGAGAAGGAGTTTCCATGAACCCTAAGAAAAATAAGTCTATCACATAATTTCCAAATTGAAGCAAGAATCTTGATGACAAGTCATCTTAGGCTAGTTTCACAAGCCTATTTCATTAGTTTTCACTTGGGTTTCATGCATTTTTAGGCAATGATAAACCACTATTTTATGGTTTATCTTGTGCTCAATTGAGTGGATTTTATCAACTATTTACCCACTTATTCATAATATTTGCATGGTTTTATATTTCCTTCCTGATTTTGTGCTATGATTGAAAACATGCTTCTTTGATCTTATATTTGCTTATTATTAATCCTCTCTTATTACCATTAGATTCCTTGATATGTGTGTTAAGTGTTTTTAGAGATTACAGGGCAGGAATGGCTCAGAGGATGGAAAGGAAGCATGCAAAAGTGGAAGGAATACAAGAAGTTGGAGAAACTACTAAGCTGTCCAGTCTGACCTCTTCGCACTCAAACGGCTATAACTTTAGCTACAGAGGTCCAAACGACGCGGTTCCAGTTGCGTTAGAAAGCTAACGTCCGGAGCTTCAATTTGATATATAATATGCCATAGTTGCCTAACGCTAGGCGACGCGAACGCGTGATCCACGCGGATGCATTGCATCTGCGAACTTCAATCCGCGCGGCCGCGTGGACGACTTCTCCGCGCCACTTGTCCGCGACCTGAACATACCAGAATATGCAGGGGGCAATTTTTGGGCTGTTTCTGACCCAGTTTTCGGCCCAGAAAGCACAGATTGGAGGCTATAAAGTGGGGGAATTCATCCATTCAGGGGAGCTCGCATTTTTTGTTACTTTCCATGATTTAGATTTAGTTTGAGAGAGGTTCTCTCCTCTCTCTCTTAGGATTTAGGACTTCTCTTAGTTTGTAAGAGTGACTCTCGATCCAGGTTTTATGTTTCTTTGTTTTAAGCTTTCCTTTTCACTTTTATTTATTTATTCCAGCACTTGAGTTGATTAATTACTTTTATAATTGAATTTATGAATTATTCCATGTTATAGATTATTATTTGAATTAATGATAATTGAGGTATTTTCAGTTTATGATTGCTCTTTTTAATTTATGTTATCATTGTTTCCAATCTGAAGATATTTTATTCCAGCAATTTACTTCTTCCCCTTTTGGTCTTGGTTAAGAAATCAGTAACTCAACATTATCAAACTCAACATAATTGATAATCGCTATCTTGCTAATTGAACTGAACTTCAATAATCCCAACTTTTTCTTAGGAAATAAATAGGATTCGAAGGTCAAACTAATTAGTCCCTTGACTTTCCTTACTTTAGTAAAGGTTAACTAAGTGAAATTTAGATTCAACTTTCATTATTGTTGAGAGGAATAACTATGTTGGACTTCCAATTTCTTTTACCTTGCCAAAAGTTTGCCTACAGTATTTATTTATTTTAATTGCCATCTACTTTACTTGTCATTTAAATCACTTGCTTCTCACCTTCTAAACCCCGATTACAACCGTTATAGCCAATAATAAGAACATACTTCCTTGCAGTTCCTTGAGAAGACGACCCGAGGTTTGAATACTCGGTTAACAATTTTTAAGGGGTTTGTTACTTGTGACAACCGAAAACTTTTGTATGAAAGGACTTTTGAAGGTTTAGAAACTATACTTACAACGAGGATTTATCCGCAAATTTCTAGACCACGCAAAAGTTCTCTCTTCAAAATGGCGCCATTGCCGGGGAACTGCTAACGTGTGCCTTATTATTGGTTATTGTAAATATTTTTCTTTTGCTTGTTTATTTATTTTTGTTTTTACTTTTTATCTTTATTTGCTACCATGAATTCTCACCCCCTCTCTCTTTGAGTTTGGTTCTAACTTTGTTGAAGGAAATAGAAGTTACAGCAGGAATGTGCATCAAGGTCAGACCAATCAAGGATGGATGGAGCCAATAGGATCTAATCAACCCTTTAGGCAGCAACAACCTCTGAGATATCCTGGAAAAAGACCATTCTACCGTGCATACCCAGCTGAAAGATGTGGTAGACAGCCTTGTAACTACCAACAAGCCCCACCCCGTGCATATAAACCATCCTTTCAACATAACCTCGAACCACCACACTCACAAGCTTCTCTTCACCATTCGCCACCATATGATCCTTCCTTACCCCAGTACCAATCCAATCACTCCCAATCACCGCCACTTTCCTATGTATCATGCCCAAGTCCGGCAACCCGAGAAGCAGAGGTTCACCTAAAGGAAACAGTAAATAAACTTCAAACAACCATTCGACAACTGGAGCAAACAATAATTCAATGGGTTTCTAGGCGCTCAAATACACAAAGATCAGCCACAGCCCCATGTGAACAGTCTAACGAAGAGCGTAGCATGAAGGCGATACCAGAAACTCCAGTGGACAAGACAGAGAATGAATTCATACTAGAACAAGTAGAAGAAGCTGTTATTGTTCAAGAAGAAGAGTTGGTTGTAGATCTAGGAGATGCTGAACCTCCATGAGAATCCAGAACTGAGGAGAACTCCTTCAAGGACGCTACAGTTGATGCTAAGGAGGATAGTGTACAATCTCCAAGGCAAGTTGTTTATGAAGAATCAGACGGAATAACCCAGGACACAAATTCCCTTGATGATGATGGTCATAAGTCAAATTCTCTTAGTGATGAACTGGCATCCGCAAGTGAATTCTCTGAGGTCGAAGAATCTTCCCCAAGTGAATATGAAGACGATGCGGAGGTAGATTTCTCTCAACCTCCAATCTATGACTCAAGTGATGAGGAAGACATAGAAGACTTTGACCAGGACACAGATATAATTGTAGAGCCTTGCAAGGAAGTGGAGGAATTCAGAGAAGAGCACAAGGGAGTAGAACTTACAGAACCACCGGAAACACCTATCCCAAGGCCATTACCACCTAATACAAGCTTCAAGTGGGTACAATCCTTAACCTATAACTTTACTTATTCACTTGAATATGGTTTGCTTGAAACAGATGGCCAGCTTAGAGCTCTTTGCGGCTTTAAGAGTAAGCGGGAAATGGCTCGTACTCAGAGCCGGTGCACAAGGTTCAATAAGGTTCCATGCTTCACCTCGAAGTACATGGATTGGTATCATGCTCAATTGCATGGATCACGGAGAACGTTTGGTCACCATGGTGAGATTCTACTTTTTAAACCGTCCAGATGGAAACATATCGATCAAGACGGAGGCTTGGGATCCTGGAATCTATTCTAACATTCGTCACCCCGGGAGCCTAAACATCTGTTTGAAGCTGCTCAGAAGCTTTACATGCCTAGTTTGGGACCCTGGAGGCTATTGGCATTCCAAATACTGGTGGAGATTTCTGGATGAATTTAAACACAAACCACCATAACAGGAAGCCCCTCCAATGTCCAACTTAAAGACTTTAACTAAAAGTGCTAGGTGGGAGACAACCCACCATGGTATGATCGTTCCTTTTGCAATTTTAATTTTATTTAGTTTTGTTTATTTTTGAATTTTATTTTTATTGAACCTGGAATCATGCATAGCATTCACATTAAGCATTACATTCTGCATACTGCATTCTGCATTCTACAAAAAAAAAATGCCATGCGACGCGACCGCATCAGCGACGCGTCCGCGTCGCAAGGAGAGGGGAGAAAATAAAAACGAATAGAGAGTCACGCTGGAGCGTGGTTGGAGGCGTGCCCGTGGCACAAATCGTCCCACGCGACCGCGTCGCTGACGCGTCCGTGTCGAGTGGGAATACTGGCCTCCCACGCGACCGCGTGCCCCATGCGGCCGCGTGACTAGGATTTCGACGTAATAATGGTGCACAGCCGAAAGTTGTGCTAGAGTGGTGCTGGACTGGCGCTGGACGCGCAGTCCATCTCACGCGACCGCGTGCCCCACGCGGCCGCGTCACATCCTACTAAATGGCCACTCGCGCGATCGCATGTCCCATGCGATCGCGTCACCCAATATTTGGCAATTAATGATTTTTGAACAGAGAGTTGTGCGGAAGCGAGGCTGCCCTCGCGCCAGTAGCATAAAACGGGTCACGTGACCGCGTGACCGACGCGACCGCGTTAATCAGTTTAAGCGCAAGCCGTGCAACCGCGTGCCCCACGCAACCGTGTCGCTTGCGCCGCACAGCTTATCCTAATTTGCCAAATATCTTATCTTTTCTCTCCCAATCCTAATTTTTCCTCCCTCCTTTCTTACTTACTTCTTCTTCCCTTCTTTCCCTTCTCATTCTTCTTATCTTTTATTTTATTTTATTTAATTTATTTACATACTTTCATTCATTGCATATTTTTATTTTTCTATTGGTGTTCAAATGTTCTTATTTAACTGTTATATCTTTTCTGGTATTATCTTTGTGCTTAATGACTTGTTTAAATTCTGATTGAGTAATATTATTTAAATCAATGCCAATCTTTTATATCTGTATTACTTTTGCATTTACATGAATTTATATTATCTCTCTTTCCCCACTCTCTTCCCCATTGTTGTACATTTTGTACAACTGGCATGCCATGGCTTCTATTGTTTTCTCACTTGCATGTTGTAGCTACCATGTAATTGAGACCCTTATTATTTGGCATTAACCCACCCATATTGTATTTATTTTCCTATCTTTATTTCTGGGTTACTCTTTTTCCCTTTTTCTTTCAGGATGGCCACCCGGAAGGGAACCGGAAGACGTTTACATGGGGAGACAAACAAGTCCATCAGCATAATCCTTAAAGAAAAGCATCAGTTGGAATTGCTCGTCCACCTGCACATCTCAGCATGCACCGAAGACGGTGCAATCTTTAAGTGTGGGGAGATCGATACCGACTTCCATGGGTTAGTCACTTCATATTTTAGCTCCAATGTTTAATTTTCTTTGTTAAATTAGTTGTTGCATTTGTATATTTGTTTGATTTTATGCATCTAGTTACTACTTGGTTAAAGTAATAAAATTCTTCTAACAACCCTATTTTTGAAAAATTTCACTAATTTAAATTGAAAAAGGTTTGTTAAATTTGTTTGAAGTTGTATTTGGAACATGGTTTTTGAGCCAAAGAACACACAACCTGTGATATTTTGAGCTTATTTACATGGTTACATTATTTAACCATAAATATTTTATTCTTGTGTGTTTACTTCTCTATAATTGTGATCTTTACTTTGTTTCAGTCTATATATCCAATATTTAGTGTATTTACATACTTGCATATGATTGAGGCCATTATTTGATTTTAGCTCACTTATCCCAAATAAGCCTACCCTTTAAATCACCCTTGTCAGCCACTTTGAGCCTTGAAATCCCCATTTGTTCTATATCTTACCACATCACTAGCCTTAAGCAGAAAACAAATTAATTATTCCAATTAAATCTTTGGTTAGCTTAAGATAGTGTGTTAATTAAGTGTGGGAAAACTGTGGGAACATGGGTTAATAAAGGAAAAGTATAATGTTTCTAATTTATTTGAATATCAGGAATTTGGAAACCTACTCATGAAAAACCAAAATAGAAAAATAATAGAAAATCCATGTGCATTGATAAGTTATGTTTGTTTCTCTACAAAAAAAAAAAAGAGAAAAAAGAGAAAAATCCAAAAATACTCAATAAATAAGTAAATAAGGGGACAAAATTACCCCAATATTAAGTTTAATAAAAGATCAATGCACATGTGATAAAAATTAAAGAAAAATTTGGTACATGAGTATGGGAATTATACAAAAGTGGGAATTATGGGTAGCTAGGCATGAATTTAAAAGTATATAGAGTATATGTATATTAGGTGAGAGCTTAGGGTAATTAAAGATTCAATTTATAAAGCTCACTTAGCCATATATATACCTTTACTCTTACCTTAGCCCCATTACAACCTTGAAAAAGACCTCATGATGCTTGCATTGGTATATTAAAAATTGTTGATTGGTTAGATGAAGAACAAGGTTTAGAAAGCATGACTAGAGAAGAGTAGAGTGAATAACCCTATACACTTGAGAGATTAGAGTGATATACACTACCAGTGAGGGTTCAATGCTTGATTCTATGTTCCCTGCTTTCATGAGCTGTCTTCTTACAAGTTTACTTGCTTTTTATTGGACGATTTGAATTAGTGGAAATTAGTTTGTATTTGTCTTGGAGAACTTGTTTACTTTTAAACCAAGTAGGTAGAAACATTTTGCATGTAGTTGCATTCATATAGATAGGATTGCATTTCATACATCCTACCATTCCTCTTCATTTTTATAGCTTCTCTTGAGCTTAGCATGAGGACATGCTATTGTATAAGTGTGGGGAGGTTGATAAACCACTATTTTATGGTTTATCTTGTGCTCAATTGAGTGGATTTTATCAACTCTTTACCCACTTATTCATAATATTTGCATGGTTTTATATTTCCTTCCTGATTTTGTGCTATGATTGAAAACATGCTTCTTTGATCTTATATTTTCTTATTATTAATCCTCTCTTATTACCATTAGATGCCTTGATATGTGTCTTAAGTGTTTTCAGAGATTACAGGGCAGGAATGGCTTAGAGGATGGAAAGGAAGCATGCAAAAATGGAAGGAATACAAGAAGTTGGAGAAACTGCTAAGCTGTCCAGCCTGACCTCTTGGCACTCAAACGGCTATAACTTTAGCTACAGAGGTCTAAACGACGCGGTTCCAGTTGCGTTGGAAAGCTAACATCCGGGGCTTCGATTTGATATATAATATCCTATAGTTGCCTGACACAAGGCGACGCGAACGTGTGATCCACGCGGACGCATCGCATCTGCGAACTTCAATCCGCGCGGCCGCGTGGACGACGCCTCCGCGTCACTTGTCCGTGACCTGAACGTACCAGAATACGCAGGGGGCGATTTCTGGGCTATTTCTGACCCAGTTTTCGGCCCAGAAAGCACAGATTGGAGGCTATAAAGTGGGGGTATGCATCCATTCAGGGGAGCTCGCATTTTTTGTTACTTTCCATGATTTAGATTTAGTTTGAGAGAGGTTCTCTCCTCTCTCTCTCTCTTAGGATTTAGGACTTCTCTTAGTTTGTAAGAGTGACTCTCGATCCAGGTTTTATGTTTCTTTGTTTTAAGCTTCCCTTTTCACTTTTATTTATTTATTCCAGCACTTGAGTTGATTAATTACTTTTATAATTGAATTTATGAATTATTCCATGTTATAGATTATTATTTGAATTAATGATAATTGAGGTATTTTCAGTTTATGATTGCTCTTTTTAATTTATATTATATTTGTTTCCAATCTGAAGATATTTTATTCCAGCAATTTACTTCTTCCCCTTTTGGTCTTGGTTAAGAAATCAGTAACTCAACATTACCAAACTCAACATAACTGATAATCGTTATCTTGCTAATTGAACTGAACTTCAATAATCCCAACTTTTTCTTAGGAAATAAATAGGATTCGAAGGTCAAACTAATTAGTCCCTTGACTTTCCTTACTTTAGTAAAGGTTAACTAAGTGGAATTTAGATTCAACTTTCATTATTGTTGAGAGGAATAACTAAGTTGGACTTCCAATTTCTTTTACCTTGCCAGAAGTTTGCCTACAGTATTTATTTATTTTAATTGCCATCTACTTTACTTGTCATTTAAATCACTTGCTTATCACCTTCTAAACCCCGATTACAACCTTTATAGCCAATAATAAGAACATACTTCCTTGCAGTTCCTTGAGAAAACGACCCGAGGTTTGAATACTCGGTTAACAATTTTTAAGGGGTTTGTTGCTTGTGACAACCAAAAACTTTTGTATGAAAGGACTTTTGAAGGTTTAGAAACTATACTTACAACGAGGATTTATCCGCAAATTTCTAGACCACGCAAAAGTTCTCTCTTCAGGCAATAAGTAAGTGTTTGAGTGAGAATTTCATGCTTGTCTAGATTCAATCAAATATTGGTAATTTTATGCATTTTCATTAGATTTCTTGCAAGATTTAGTTGATAATATGAATGATGCAAGAGTTGATGATTATGCCAAGTCTTTGATGTATTTGTTTGGTTGATGATAGGTGAAAAGATGAAGGAGAAGGAGCAATAAAAGCACTAAAAGAAGAATCACAACCCCAAGGTGGCAAAAGAGTGGAAACAGACTCAAGTAGGAGCAAAGAGGATTTGCAACCCTGACCTCTTTACTCTCTAACAAGAATAACTCGAGCTACAAAATTCCAAATGAGGTGATTCTAGTTGCATCGAAAAGTAGGAAACTAGAGCTTTCTAAGCATATATGGAACTGCAAGGTGGACACTAAATCTGAGGGAGAAAACTTACCCCAAAAGTGCAAAAATGAACATAGTATCAACCTGCAATAAGGCCAGCTGACCTCTCCACCTTCCAAGGAGGATTACTTGAGCTGTAGAGCTTGGAATGATACGCTCTCAAATGCATTGAAAAGTAGACAGCCAGAGCTTTCCAACAATATATAGTAGTATGGGGTGAACATTAATTTTTGCCCTCAAAATTTGGTGTTAACTTTGGCCTCCAATGCAGCATTCACTAAGTGAACGCCACGTTCACTGAATTGAACGTTTTCAGCCTCCAAAATAACGTGACCATGCCTTCTTCAAAAGACCATAACTTGATCTACAAATGTCCAATTGATGTGCTTCTAGTTGCGTTGGAAAGCTGACATTCAGAGCTTTCCAACGATATATAGCAATTTATATTTGAAATGAAATTGAAGTATAAGTGATAGGCATCTTTAAGGCCCAAGAACCACACTCAGCATCACTTTTGGAGTAACGTTCACTTCCAAAGTGAACGCTACGTTCACTTTTGTGAACCTTTTCGGGCGCACAACCAAGGAAGCAAAGGCCAGCGCTCAAAGGATCCAAGGGAGCACTCATCCAAGGGAACGCTAGAAGGGAGCGCTCAACCAAGGGAGCACTCAACTAAGGGAGCCATGTTCAGCAAAGTGAATGTCACGTTCGCTAGAGTGAACGTTTTCGCGCGCATCCAAGGAAGCATGAAGTGTAGCGCTCACAATTTGAGCGCAGCATTCACTTATTGAATGCTAGGAACCAAGGCGCACCAAAGGAGCACCAAAGTTATGCCATGAAAAGTGAACTTGGAGTTCACTTGTCCAAACGGAATGCTCCCCTGGGAGTGAACCAAATGCTCCCTGACCCATACCCCCAAGTGCCAAGTTGGATCCATTTCTTCACAAACCCAAAAAGCCCATTCCAAGCTTTGAAGACTAGTATGGAAAGTGTATAAATAGGATTCAATTTGATTTGAGAAGGACCTTTTAGCTCATTTTAGTTTTCTCACTTTTAATTTTCGTTTTGAATTTGGGATTTGGGGATTGGATTTATTTTCTTTTTCTTTGTTCTTTATTCTGCAACTTCTACTTTCTGTTTTCGATTCTGAACTGAGATTGAGGAATTCCATTGAATTCTTCATCTTAGAATCATCTTTTACTTTTCCTTTTTGCATTTCTAAGAATTAAGAGTTGGAATTGAATTTCCATTGCTGTTTTCATTTTCATTTCTTCTGTAATTTATTTTATGTTTGGCCAAGGGAGTAATTGAGATCTAGATCTGCTTTCTGATCTCATTACTCTTCTTCGATCTTCAATTTCTCTTTTAGAATTTCATAATTAAGCTTAGTTGTCTTGCTGTCTGTCTCTTTAAGCAATTTTCCATTTCTGTTTTGCTACTGAGCTGAATCTCTTCATCTCAAAGCTCTCTGATTTACTTTAATCTACATTTTCTGGTTAAGTTTGAATCCCAACACCCAAATCCCTTTACTCTTAATGCAATTTACATTTCCCAGCAATTTAGATTCAGCAATTCAAGTTTCTTGGACTTTAAGTTTCAGTTATTTACTTTTCTTGCAATTTAAGTTTCAGCTCTTTTACTTTCTTGCACTTTAAGTTTCTGCAATTTACTCTTCTGCACTTTACTTTTCTACCCAATTTACTTTCTGCACTTTTATTTTCTTGAAATTTTACTTCTGTTAATCAAAATCACTCAAATCATCAAATATTTGCTTAACTAAATTCATCACCTAACTAAAATTGCTCAATCCATCAATCCCTGTGGGATCGACCTCACTCTTGTGAGTTATTACTACTTGATGAGACCCGGTACACTTGTCGGTGAGTTTTGTGTGGAATCGTTTTTCCTTCATCAAGCTTTTGGGGCCATTGCCGGGGATTGATTTAGATTGACAATGATTAAGTAGGGTGATAATCTAGATTAAGCATTTTCTTTTTATTTTTACTAAGCACATTAACTGTTTGACACATTGTGTCACCTAACCCTCTAACCACATTCTAGCATTAGAATGTCCAGGTTTCATTTGGTTTGTTTGTGATTTTTGCAAGTCATGGAGGCTGAGGTGCGTGAAGAGGGAGTGAGTAACAATGCTCAACCTGCAAGAAGGGTGTTGGCCTCTTATACTATCCCCAATCCCAAACATTATGGGAGCAGCATCCTCACCCCAAATGTTCATGCAAATGACTTTGAGTTGAAGCCTCAACTAATCACTTTGGTGCAGAATAGTTGGGCTTATGGAGGTGGCCCTCTTGAAAACCCCAACCAACATTTGTCTGTTTTCTTAAGGATTTGTGAAACTGTCAAGATAAATGGGGTACATCCTGACATCTACAAGTTACTTCTATTCCTATTTTCTTTGAGGGACAATGCTGCTCAATGGATGGAAACCTTTCCCAAGGAGAGTATCAACAATTGGGATGATTTGGTGAGAAAATTCCTAGCCAAGTTCTACCCACCTCAGAGGATCATCAAGCTGAAAACAGAGGTGCAAACCTTCATACAAAAGGAGGGAGAATCACTCTATGAGGCATGGAAATGATATAAGGCCCTGATAAGGAAATGTCCACCTGAGATGTTCAGTGAGTGGGTGAAACTTCAAAACTTTTATGAAGGATTGACCCTGAAATCAAGAAAAGCATTAGATTACTCCTCTGGAAATTCACTTCAGATGATGAAAACTGCCCAAGAAGCACAAGATCTTATTGATATGGTGGCCAAAAATCAATATTTTTACTCATCTGAGAGGCACCATGACACAAATCTAAATAGGGGAGCGATGGAACTTGAAGGAGTAAGTGCAATGCTGACTCAAAACAAGCAGATGCATCAACAACTTCAGCAACAAATGGAGATGATTACCAAGAGAATAGATGGACTGCAACTTGCTGTAGTGAATATACAAAGCCAATCTCAAATCTTGCATGGATGGAATCGATCTGAAGGAGGTTGGTGCATGAAATTGTGATCATCAACAATGGCGCCAAAGGACTTAGAGCTCTTAAACGTGAATCACACTTTGTCACAATTCCGCACAACTAACCAGCAAGTGCACTGGGTCGTCCAAGTAATAAACCTTACGTGAGTAAGGGTCGATCCCACGGAGACTGTCGACTTGAAGCAAGCTATGGTCACCTTGTAAATCTCAGTCAGGCAAATTCAGATGGTGATAGAGAATCGATAATTAAAAGATAAATAAAACATAAAATAAAGATAGAGATACTTATGTAATTCTTTGGTTGGAATTTCAGATAAGCATATGAAGATGCTTTGTTCCTCCTGAACCTCTGCTTTCCTATTGCCTTCTTCCAATCATTCATACTCCTTTCCATGGCAAGGTTTATGTTGGGCATCACTGTTGTCAATGGCTACTTCCCGTCCTCTCAGTGAAAACATTCCAAATGCGCTGTCACCGCACGACTAATCATCTGTCGGTTCTCGATCATGTTGGAATAGGATCCATTGATCCTTTTGCGTTTGTCACACGCCCAACAATCGCGAGTTTGAAGCTCGTCACAGTCATCCCTTTCCAGATCCTACTCAGAATACCACAGACAAGGTTTAGACGTTTCGGATCTCAGGAATGGCCGCCAATAATTCTAGCCTATACCACGAAGGTTCCAATCTGATGATTAGAAACCCAAGAGATACACATTCCAGCTTGTTTGCATGTAGAACGGAAGTGGTTGTCAGTCACGCGTTCATAGGTGAGAATGGTGATGAGTGTCATATAATCATCACATTCATCATGTTCTTGGGTGCGAATGAATATCTTGGAGAAGAAATAGACTTGAGTTGAATAGAAAAACAATAGTACTTGTATTAATTCATGAAGAACAGCAGAGCTCCACACCTTAATCTATGGTGTGTAGAAACTCTACTGTTGAAAATACAAAAGTGATAATAATGTAAGCATGGACGAATGGCCAGCCTCCAAGGTCTAGGGACTAAACGTCAAAAGATGAAAATACAATAGTATAAGGTCCTATTTATAGAAAACTAGTAGCCTAGGGTTTACAGAAATCAGTAATTAATGCAGAAATCTTCTTTCGGCCCACTTGGTGTGTGCTTGGGCTGAGCATTGAAGCTTCCATATGTAGAGACTTTTCTTGGAGTTAAACGCCAGCTTTTGTGCCAGTTTGGGCATTTAACTCTAGCTTTTGTGCCAGTTCCGGCGTTAAACGCTAGAATTCTTGAGCTGACTTGGAACGCCTGTTTGGGCCATAAAATCTCGGACAAAGTATGGACTATTATATATTTCTGGAAAGCCCAAGATGTCTACTTTCCAACACAATTAAGAGCGCGCCAATTGGGCTTTTGTAGCTCAAGAAAATCCACTTCGAGTGCAGGGAGGTCAGAATCCAACAGCATCTGCAGTCCTTTTTCAGCCTCTGAATCAGATTTTTGCTCAGGTCCCTCAATTTCAGCCAGAAAATACCTGAAATCACAGAAAAACACACAAACTCATAGTAAAGTCTAGAAAAGTGATTTTTATTTAAAAACTAATAAAAACATAATAAAAATTATCTAAAACATACTAAAAATAATGCCAAAAAGCGTATAAATTATCCGCCATCACAACACCAAACTTAAATTGTTGCTTGTCCCCAAGCAACTGAAAATCAAATAGGATAAAAAGAAGAGAATATGCAATGAATTCCAAAAACATCTATGAAGATCAGTATTAATTAGATGAGCGGGGCTTTTAGCTTTTTGCTTCTGAACAGTTTTGGCATCTCACTTTATCCTTTGAAGTTCAGAATGATTGGCTTCTATAGGAACTCAGAATCCAGATAGTGTTATTGATTCTCCTAGTTAAGTATGTTGATTCTTGAACACAGCTACTTTATGAGTCTTGGCTGTGACCCTAAGCATTTTGTTTTCCAGTATTACCACCGGATACATAAATGCCACAGACACAAAACTGGGTGAACCTTTTCAGATTGTGACTCAGTTTTGCTAGAGTCCCCAATTAGAGGTATCCAGAGCTCTTAAGCACACTCTTTTTGCTTTTGGACCACGACTTTAACCGCCCAGTCTCAAGTTTTCACTTGACACCTTCACGCCACAAGCACATGGTTAGGGACAGCTTGGTTTAGCCGCTTAGGCCAGGATTTTATTCCTGTGGGCCCTCCTATCCACTGATGCTCAAAGACTTGGATCCTTTTTATCACCCTTGCCTTTTGGTTTAAAGGGGTATTAGCTTTTTCTGCTTGCTTTTCTTTTTCTTTCTTTTTCTTTTCTCTCCTTTTTTTTTCGCCTCTCTTTTTTTTTCTTTTTTTTCTGTAAGCTTTTCACTGGTTTTTCTTGCTTCAAGAATCAATTTTATGATTTTTCAGATGATCAGATAACATTTCTCATTTTCCATCATTCTTTCAAGAGCCAACAATTTTAACATTCATGAATCAACAATATAAAAAATATGCACTGTTCAAGCATTCATTCAGAAAAATAATAGTATTGCCACCACATCAAAATAATTAAATTGTTTTAAAATTCAAAATTCATGTACTTCTTTTTCTTTTTCAATTAAAAATATTTTTCATTTAAGAAAGGTGATGGATTCATTTTAATAGCTTTAAGGCATAGACACTTAGACACTAATGATCATGTAATAAAGACACAAATATAAATAAACATAAGGCATAATTTTCAAAAAACAGAAAATAAAGAACAAGGAAATTAAAGAACGGGTCCACCTTAGTGATGGCGACTTGTTCTTCCTCTTGAAGATCTTATGGAGTGCTTGAGTTCCTCAATGTCTCTTCCTTGCCTTTGTTGCTCCTCTCTCATGGTTCTTTGGTCTTCTCTAATTTCATGGAGGATGATGGAATGCTCTTGGTGCTCCACCCTTAGTTGTCCCATGTTGGAATTTAATTCTCCTAGGGAGGTGTTGATTTGCTCCCAATAGTTTTGTGGAGGAAAATACATCCCTTGAGGCATCTCAGGGATTTCATGATGAGGAAATTCCTCATGCTCTTGGTGAGGTTCTCTCTTTTGCTCCATCCTTTTCTTAGTGATGGGCTTGTCCTCATCAATGAGAATGTCTCCCTCTATGTCAATTCCAACTGAATTGCAGAGGTGATAAATAAGGTGAGGGAAGGCTAACCTTGTTACAGTAGAGGACTTGTTCGCCACCTTGTAGAGTTCTTGGGATATGACCTAATGAACTTCTACTTCCTCTCCAATCATGATGCTATGAATCATGATAGCCCGGTCTATAGTAACTTCAGACCGGTTGCTAGTAGGAATGATTGAGCGTTGGATGAACTCCAACCATCCCCTTGCCACGGGCTTGAGGTCATGCCTTCTTAGTTGAACCGGCTTCCCTCTTGAATCTCTCTTCCATTGAGCGCCCTCTTCACAGATGTCCATGAGGACTTAGTCCAACCTTTGATCAAAGTTGACCCTTCTAGTGTGTGGGTGTGCATCTCCTTGCATCATGGGTAAATTGAATGCCAACCTTACATTTTCCGGACTAAAATCTAAGTATTTCCCTCGGACCATTGTAAGCCAATTCTTGGGGTCTGGGTTCACACTTTGATCATGGTTCTTGGTGATCCATGCATTGGCATAGAACTCTTGAACCATTAAGATTCCGACTTGTTGAATGGGGTCGGTGAGAACTTCCCAACCTCTTCTTCGGATCTCATGTCGAATCTCCGGATATTCGCCCTTTTTGAGCTTAAAAGGGACCTCGGGGATCACCTTCTTCTTGGCCACAACTTCATAGAAGTGGTCTTGATGCACCCTTGAGAGGAATCTCTCCATCTCCCATGACTCAGAGGTGGAAGCTTTTGGCTTCCCTTTCCTCTTTCTAGAGGTTTCTCCGGCCTTTGGTGCCATTAATGGTTATGGAAAAACAAAAAAGCTTTAGCTTTTACCACACCAAACTTAGAAGGTTTCTCATCCTCGAGCAAAAGAAGAAAGAAGAGAGTAGAAGAAGAAGAAATAGAGGAGATGGAGGGGGCTTTGTGTTTCAGCCAAGGGGATAGGTAGTGTGTATGTTGTGTAAAAATGAAGGAGTGAAGATGGGTTTATATAGGAGTGGAGAGGGGGGTATGGTTCGGCCATAATGGGTGGGCTTGGGTGGGAAAGTGGTTTGAATTTGAATGGTGAGGTAGGTGGGATTTTATGAAGGATGGATGTGAGTGGTGAAGAGAATGGTGGGATTTGATAGGTGAGGGGTTTTTGGGGAAGAGGTATTGAGGTGATTGGTGAATGGGTGAAGAAGAAAGAGAGAGGTAGGGTAGGTGGGGATCCTGTGGGGTCCACAGATCCTGAAGTGTCAAGGATTCCTCATCCCTGTACCATGTGGCGTGCAAAACGCCCCTTGCTGCCAATCCTGGCGTTAAACGCCAGGCTGCTGCCCATTTCTGGCATTTAACGCCAGCTTCTTGCCCATTCCTGGCGTTAAATGCTAGTCTGGTGCCCATTTCTTGCGTTAAACGCCCAGAATGGTGCCAGACTGGGCGTTTAACGCCCATTCTGCTACCCTTACTAACGCCAGTAAGTTTCTCCTCCAAAGTGTTCTGTTTTTTTCATTCTGTTTTTGCTTTTTCAATTATTTTTGTGACTTCACATGATCATCAACCTACAGAAAACAAAAATTAACAAAAGAAAATAGAAATTTAACATAGATAATTAAAGATTGGTTGCCTCCCAACAAGCGCTTCTTTAATGTCAATAACTTGACAGTGGGCTCTCATGGAGCCTCACAGATGTTCAGAGCAATGTTGGAACCTCCCAACACCAAACTTAGAGTTTGAATGTGGGGGTTCAACACCAAACTTAAAGTTTGGCTGTGGCCTCCCAACACCAAACTTAAAGTTTGACTGTGGGGGCTCTGTTTGACTTTGTATTGAGAGAAGTTCTTCATGCTTCCTCTCCATAGTGACAGAGGGATATCCTTGAGCTTTAAACACAAGGGATTCTTCATTCACTTGAATGATCAATTCTCCTCTGTCAACATCAATCACAGCTTTTGCTGTGGCTAGGAAGGGTCTGCCAAGGATGATGGATTCATCCATACAGTTCCCAGTCTCTAGGATTATGAAGTCAGCAGGGATGTAGTGGCCTTCAACCTTTACCAAGACATCCTCTACAAGTCCATAAGCTTGTTTCTTTGAATTATCTGCCATCTCCAGTGAGATTCTTGCAGCTTGTACCTCAATGATCCCTAGCTTCTTCATTACAGAGAGAGGCATGAGGTTTATGCTTGGCCCTAGGTCACACAGAGCCTTCTCAAAGGTCATGGTGCCTATGGTATAAGGGATTGAGAATTTCCCAGGGTCTTGTCTCTTTAGAGGTAATCTCTGCCTAGTCAAGTCATCCAGTTCTTTGATGAGCAATGGAGGTTCATCCTCCTAAGTCTCATTACCAAACAACCTAGCATTTAGCTTCATGATTGCTCCAAGGTACTTAGCAACTTGCTCTTCAGTAACATCTACATCCTCTTCGGAGGAAGAATACTCATCAGAGCTCATGAATGGCAGAAGTAAATTCAATGGAATCTCTATGGTCTCTGTGTGAGCCTCAGATTCCCATGGTTCCTTATCAGGGAACTCCATGGAGGTCAGTGGACGTCCATTGAGGTCTTCCTCAATAGAGATCACTGCCTCTTCCTCCTCTCCAGGTTCGGCCATGTGGGTTGTGGTTATGGCCTTGCACTCTCTTTTTGGATTCTCTTTTGTATTGCTTGGGAGAGTACTAGGAGGGAGTTCAGTAATTTTCTTACTCAGCTGACCCACTTGTGCCTCCAAATTTCTAATGGAGGACCTTGTTTCATTCATGAAACTTTGAGTGGTTTTGATTAGATCAGAGACAATGGTTGCTAAGTTAGAGTGGCTTTGCTTAGAATTCTCTGTCTGTTGCTGAGAAGATGATGGAAAAGGCTTGCTATTGCTAAACCTGTTTCTTCCACCATTATTGTTGTTGAAACCTTGTTGAGGTCTCTGTTGATCCTTCCATAAGAGATTTAGATGATTTCTCCATGAAGGATTATAGGTGTTTCCATAGGGCTCTCCCATGTAATTCACCTCTTCCATTGCTGGGTTCTCAGGATCATAAGCTTCTTCTTCAGAGGAAGCTTCCTTAGTACTGCCTGTTGCTACTTGCATTCTAGACAGACTCTGAGAAATAATATTGACTTGTTGGGTCAATATTTTATTCTGAGCCAATATGGCATTCAGAGTATCAATCTCAAGAACTCCTTTCTTCTAAGCTATCCCATTATTCACAAGATTCCTTTCATAAGTGTACATGAATTGGTTATTTGCAACCATTTCAATGAGTTCCTGAGCTTCTGCAGGCGTCTTCTTCAGATGAAGAGATCCTCCAGCAGAGCTGTCCAATGACATCTTGGACAGTTCAGACAGACCATCATAGAAGATACCTATGATGCTCCATTCTGAAAGCATGTCAGAAGGACACCTTCTGATCAATTGCTTGTATCTTTCCCATGCTTCATAGAGGGATTCTCCTTCCTTCTGTCTGAAGGTTTGGACTTCTACTCTAAGCTTGCTCAATTTTTGAGGTGGAAAGAACTTTGCCAAGAAGGCATTAACTAGCTTTTCCCAAGAGTTCAGGCTTTCTTTAGGTTGTGAATCCAACCATGTCCTAGCTCTGTCTCTTACAGCAAAAGGGAAGAGCATAAGTCTGTAGACTTCAGGGTCAACCCCATTGGTCTTGACAGTGTCACAGATTTGCAAAAATTCAGCTAAGAACTGATGAGGATCTTCCAATAGAAGTCCATGAAACTTGCAATTATGTTGCATTAGAGAAACTAATTGAGGCTTAAGCTCAAAGTTGTTTGCTCCAATGGCAGGGATTGAGATGCTTCTCCCATAGAAGTCGGGAGTAGGTGCAGTAAAGTCACCAAGCACCTTCCTTGCATTGTTGACATTGTTGTTTTCGGTTGCCATGGCTTCTTCCTCCTTGAAGAGCTCTGTTAGGCCCTCTAGAGAGAGTTGTGCTGTAGCTTTTCTTAGCTTTTTCTTCAAGGTCCTTTCAGGTTCACGATCAGCTTTAACAAGGATGCCTTTGTCTTTGCTCTTGCTCATATGAAAGAGAAGAGAACAAGAAAGTATGGAATCCTCTATGTTACAGTATAGAGATTCCTTGAGGTGTCAGAGGAAAAGAAGAATAGAAGGAGGAGGTAGAGAAGAGAGAATTCGAACTTATCAAGGGAGATAGAGTTCGAATTGCATATTGAGGAGGAGTGTTAGTCCTTAAATAGAAGGGTGTGAAAAGAGGGGAAGAATTTTCGAAATTAAAGTAAAAGATTTTGAAATAATTAAAAGAAATTTTGAAAATTTGGTAATTGATTTTTGAAAACTAAGATTGGGAAAGAAATCAAAAAGATATGATTGAAACTTAATTTTGAAAAAGATGTGATTGAAAAGATATGATTGAGAATCAAATTTAAAAGAGGAAAATTTTAAAATTAAAGTTGATTACTTGACTAACAAGAAATTTAAAAGATATGATTCTAGAATTTAAAATTTGGTCCTTTCTTAATAGGCAAGTAACAACTAGAAAATTTTGAATTAAATCACTAACTGTAACAAGAATTTTTGAAAATAATAATAATTAAAAAAATGGAAAGAAATTGATTTTGAAGAGATATGATTGAAAAGATATGATTTGAAAAAGATTTGATTTTGAAAAATTATGAAGATTTGAAAAAAAAAATTGAATTAAAAACAAAATCTTTCCTCTAGTGTCATCCTAGCATTAAACGCCCAGAATGGCATCCATTCTGGCGTTTAACGCCCAAAATGCTACCTTTTTGGGCGTTAAACGCCCAGCCAGGTACCCTGGATGGTGTTTAAACGCCAGTTTTCCTTCTTCACTGGGCGTTTTGAACGCCCAGCTTTTTCTGTTTAATTCCTCTGCTGAATGTTCTGAATCTTCAATTCTCTGTATTATTGACTTGAAAAGACACAATTTTGAAAATATTTTTGAATTTTTAATGATGAGAAACAATAAAAAAATGCAACTAAGATCAAATAAACAATGCACGCAAGACACCAAACTTAAAATTAGACACTAGACTCAAACCAGAAACATAAAATATTTTTTATTTTTATGATTTTATAAATTTTTTTTTGTGATTTTCGAAACTTATATGGAAAAGAGAATAAAGAGATTCAAAACTTTTTAATAAGAATTCCAGGAATCATGCAATGTTAGTCTAAAGCTTTAGTCTAAAAAGATTAGACATGGCTGGCCAAGCTTCAGCAGGACATTACATTCAGCAGCTAAATTGATGAGAATCAATCAACTTTTGTGATGATGAGAACATCACCTTGAAACTCTAGAATTCATTCTTAAAAATTCTGAAAAATAAAAAGAAAAGTACCTAATCTAAGCAACAAGATGAACCGTCAGTTGTCCAAACTCGAACAATCCCCGGCAACGGCGCCAAAAACTTGGTGCACGAAATTGTGATCATCAACAATGGCGCCAAAGGACTTGGAGCTCTTAAACGTGAATCACACTTTGTCATAATTCCGCACAACTAACCAACAAGTGCACTGGGTCGTTCAAGTAATAAACCTTACGTGAGTAAGGGTCGATCCCACGGAGACTGTCGGCTTGAAGCAAGCTATGGTCACCTTGTAAATCTCAGTCAGGCGAATTCAGATGGTGATGGAAAATTGATAATTAAAAGATAAATAAAACATAAAATAAAGATAGAAATACTTATGTAATTCTTTGGTTGGAATTTCAGATAAGCGTATGAAGATGCTTTGTTCCTCCTGAACCTCTGCTTTCCTATTGCCTTCTTCCAATCATTCATACTCCTTTCCATGGCAAGGTTTATGCTGGGCATCACCGTTGTTAATGGCTACTTCCCGTCCTCTCAGTGAAAATGTTCCAAATGCGCTGTCACCACACGACTAATCATCTGTCGGTTCTCGATCATGTTGGAATAGGATCCGTTGATCCTTTTGCGTCTGTCACACGCCTAACAATCGCGAGTTTGAACCTCGTCACAGTCATCCCTTCCCAGATCCTACTCAGAATACCACAGACAAGGTTTAGACGTTTCGGATCTCAAGAATGGCCGCTAATAATTCTAGCCTATACCACGAAGGTTCCAATCTGATGATTAGAAACCCAAGAGATACACATTCAGGCTTGTTTGCATGTAGAACGGAGGTCGTTGTCAGTCACGCATTCATAGGTGAGAATGGTGATGAGTGTCACATAATCATCATATTCATCATGTTCTTGGGTGCAAATGAATATCTTGGAGAAGAAATAGACTTGAGTTGAATAGAAAAACAATAGTACTTGTATTAATTCATGAAGAACAGCAGAGCTCCACACCTTAATCTATGGTGTGTAGAAACTCTACCGTTGAAAATACAAAAGTGATAATGGTGTAAGCATGGCCGAATGGCCAGCCTCCAAGGTCTAGGGACTAAACGTCCAAAGATGAAAATACAATAGTATAAGGTCCTATTTATAGAGAACTAGTAGCCTAGGGTTTACAGAAATCAGTAATTAATGTAGAAATCTTCTTATGGGCCCACTTGGTGTGTGCTTGGACTGAGCATTGAAACTTCCATGTGTAGAGACTTTTCTTGGAGTTAAACGCCAGCTTTTGTGCCAGTTTGGGCGTTTAACTCCAGCTTTTGTGCCAGTTCCGGCGTTAAACGCCAGAATTCTTAAGCTGACTTGGAACGCCTGTTTGGGCCATCAAATCTTAGGCAAAGTATGGACTATTATATATTGCTGGAAAGCCCAGAATGTCTACTTTCCAACACAATTGAGAGAGCGCCAATTGGGCTTTTGTAGCTCAAGAAAATCCACTTCGAGTGCAGGGAGGTCAGAATCCAATAGCATCTGCAGTCCTTTTTTAGCCTCTGAATCAGATTTTTGCTCAGGTCCCTCAATTTCAGCCAGAAAATATCTGAAATCACAGAAAAACACACAAACTCATAGTAAAGTCCAAAAAAGTAATTTTTATTTAAAAACTAATAAAAACATAATAAAAATTATCTAAAATATACTAAAAACATACTAAAAATAATGCCAAAAAGCGTATAAATTATCCGCTCATCAGAGGTCTTGGGACACTCAACTATAAGCAACAAGGGCCTGAACAGATACAACACATGAACAACACCTCAAGTTCATGCCAACATGACTTCCATGGTGATGCACACAATCCATCCTGGAGAACTCATTCTAACTTGAGGTGGGGTGAGCATCAGAATCAAGGGCAAAGGGACTTCAACTCCAACAGTTTTGGCAACACAAACAAACACAATAATCCCTTACTAACAACAACCACTACACACAACCATAAGACACACATACCCAACCTCATCACACTTCACAAACCCCCCCCCCCAAAACAACTTTTCCATACCACCACTTAATCCACAAAACAACTCCTCCAATTTTTCAAACAATTTCCACCAACAACTATCACAACCCACACAGCCCCATCCAGAATCTCAAAGAATCTCCAACTTAGAAATGTTGATGGAAAAACTCATCAAAACTCAAGAGATGGCCAGACAAGATCAAGAAGCTTCAATCAAGAATTTTGAAAGCCACATGGGACAAATGGCTAAACAAATTGCTGAGATGGGTGAGAAGCAAGCAAAAGCCTTCCCTTGTTCCACTGAAGGCCCAAGAGACAAAGGAAAAGCTACAAAATGGAAGGAGTGCAAAGCAATCATAGCAGAAAGTGAGAAGACTATGGACAAGGAAGCTATCATTCAAAGAGACACCACAGAGAAGCTCCACAAGAAGAGACAAAGGAGAGAAGTAAAGAGGATCAGAAGACCAAGAATGCACAAAGCTCAATAGGAAATAAGAGCATCATTGAACCACAGCTGCAAGAGAAGAAGGAAGGGGTGAATCCATATGTCCCCAAACTTCCATACCCTCAAAGTTTCAAGAAAGAGAACGAGGATAAGCAATACTCAAAATTCCTGGACATATTCAAAACACTCAGCATCAATATTCCTTTCTTAGAAGCACTTGAACAGATGCTATTATATGCCAAATTTATGAAAGAAGTGCTAACAAAGAAAAGATCCTTGAAAGAAGGACAAACTGTTGAGATGACAATAGAGTGTAGTGCTATCCTCCAAAGAGGTTTACCAGAGAAGAAAGATGATCCTAGAAGATTTTATATACCTTGTACCATAGGAAACATAACTATTGAGAAATCATTATGTGACCTTGGTGCAAGCATAAACTTGATGCCTCTATCTCTTATGAGGAAACTTCAAATTCTTGAGCTGAAATCCACTCGAATAGCTCTCCAAATGGCGAACAAATCCATTAAGTAAGCACTGGGAGTTGTGGAGAATGTGCTGGTAAAAGTGGAAAAATTCTTTCTCCCTGCTGACTTTGTTATCTTAGATATGGAAGAGGACTCTAACACTCCCATCATCCTGGGGAGCCCTTTCCTAGCTACAGGCAGAGCATTGATAGATGTTGAAAAAGGGGAATTATTGCTAAGAGTGCATGATGAGCACCTAGCATTTCATGTCTTTAAGACTTTACATGAGCCCACTCAAGAAGAAGAATGCAAGAAGGATAAGGCCAGAGATCATACCTCAAAGGAGATAATTAAGTATTCAAATCCAAGGTGTCTAAACCCATGCTTTAAAGAAGTAGAGATGGTGCAACAGACCAAAGAAGTCAAGGAGGAACTAGATCCAAAACCCCCAGATAAAGAACCACCAAGGCATGAATCATCTTCTGAGAAAGAAAAGAAGAAGAGGCCAAGAGGATGGAGAAACAAGAAAATCCCCACTGAAGGCTTCTCACCAGGGGATAAAGTGATGTTAAACACCCAACCAATGAAGGTGTCTCCACAATTGTCTGAGTTCTATACTGTGAACCAGATCCTTTCACTTGAACACCTAGAGATCATCAAAGAGGAGACCGGAAGGAAGTTCACAGTAAGAAGAGAAAAGCTAAGGCAGTATGATTTTCAACCTCCATGATCAAAGGACAAGATTTCAAGCTAGTGACATTAAAAGAGCGCTTGTTGGGAAGCAACCCAACCAGAGGTAGTTTTCTTTCCCTAAACTATTTCAATAAAAAGGTTAAGTAGACTTATCTGTATTGCAAGGAGCTAAGTTTGGTGTTGCATACCAAAATAATATAAGGGTGAATGAAGGATGCTAAGTTTGGTGTTCTATAAAAAATTTCATTAAGAACACATTGCACCCTCAGCATGATTAATATCAGCTCCAAACAATCAGAGAAACCACTTAACAATTGTCATGTTTCTAGTTTTCAGTTTGTTTTCTAGTTCATAGTTTATTTTCTTAAAAAAAGTACTTGATGTTTCATGCATGTATTTAGTCTGTGATAAACCACTTATGGTTTATCTTGTGCTCAATTGAGTGGTTTTTATCAACTCTTTACCCACTTATTCATACTATTTGCATGGTTTTACATTTGCCTTCCTAATTATGTGCTTTGATTGAAAATATGCTTCTTTGGTCTTAAGTTCCCTATGTTTAATCCTCTCTTATTACTATTAGATGCCTTGATATGTGTGTTAAGTGATTTCAGAGATTACAGGGCAGGAATGGCTCAGAGGATGGAAAGGGAACATGCAAAAGTGGAAGGAATACAAGAAGTTGGAGAAATTGCTAAGCTGTCTAGCCTGACCTCTTCGTACTCAAACGGCTATAACTTTAGCTACAGAGGTCCAAACGACACAGTTCTAGTTGCGTTGGAAAGCTAACATCCGGGGCTTCAATTTGATATATAATATGCCATATTTTCCCTAACTCTAGGTGATGCGAACGTGTGCTCCATGCGGACACATCGCAGTGACGAAAATCAGTGTGGCAGATTTCTTCTCCAGCGATTTCTGGGCTGTTTTCGACCCAGTTTTCGGCCCAGAAAACACATATTAGAGGCTATAAATTGGGGAAATCTATTCATTCATAATAATAAGCTCACAATTCATAATTTTTAGGATTAGATGTAGTTTTTAGAGAGAGAGGTTCTCTCCTCTCTCTTAGGATTTAGGATTAGGATTTCTTTTAATTTTAAGATTACTTCTCTTCAAGTATAGGTTCAATGTTCCTCTTATTTGTTTTCTACTTTTATTATATACTTTTAATTATTATTTATCTTTTCAATTTGGCTTATGCTACATTCATGTTATGATTTTCTTAATTAATATTATTTGAGGTATTTCAGATTTAAGATTGCTTTGCTTTAGTTATATTGATGCTTTTAATTTAATTTAGAAATTTTCTTCCTTTTGGCTTTAGTTAAGTAATTGGTAACGCTTGAGCTGTCAAATAAAGCAGTGGTTGAAATTGGAAGTTGCTCCAATAACTCTAGTCTTTCCATAGGAATTGACTAGGACCTGAGGGTTAAGCTAATTAATCCACTTGATTTACCTTCATAGTTAGAGGTTAACAAAGTGGAATTAAAATCCAATTCTCATCACAATTGATAAGGATAGGACTTCTAGTTCTTATACCTTGCCAAGAGTTTATTTTATTATTACTATTTTATTTTTCTTATCATTTAACATACTGGTTCCTTACTTTCAAAACCCCCAATTTACAAGACTCATAACCAATAATAAGAACATACTTCCCTGCAATTCCTTGAGAAGACGACCCGAGGTTTAAATACTTCGGTTATCAATTTTAAAGGGGTTTGTTACTTGTGACAACCAAAATGTTTGTAAGAAAGGACTTTTGTTGGTTTAGGAGCTATACTTACAACGGAAATTTATTCTGAATTCTAGACCACGCAAAAGTTCTCTCTTCAAAATGGCGCCGTTGCCAGAGAATTGCAAACGTGTGGCTTGTTATTGGTTATTGTAAATATTTGCTTTTTCTTGTTTATTTGTTTTTATTTTTGTTTTTAATTTTTATTTTTCATAAATTAAGAGGTTATTGGTTTTTATTTAGTTATTAAAAATTTTTCAAAAAAATTTTTTTCTTAGTGTTCATCTTGATCTTCAAGTTGTTCTTCGTGTTCATCTTGACCTTCAAGTTGTTCTTAGTTGTTTTCTTCGTTCTGATCTAAAAATTTTAAGTTTGGTGTTATTTCATTGTTTTTCTCTTTCCTCATTTAATTCAAAAATATCTTTTTCTCTTTATTTCAAAAATCAAATTTCAAAATTCAAATTTAAAAATTTTTCAAAATTCAAATTTAAAAATTTTCAAATTTCAAATTTCAATTTTCAAAATTTAATTTTCAAATTCAAAATTTAAATAACCTTTTAATTAAAATTTGTTTTTATTTTCGTTTTTAATTTTTATTTACTACCATGAATTCGTACCCCTCTCGCTTTGAGTTTGGTTCCAATGTTGTTGCAAGGAATGGAAATTATAACAGGAACATGCATCAAGGTCAAAACAATCGGAGATGGAAGGAGCCACGAGGATCTGATCAACCCTTCCGGCAACAACACCTTCCACAGTACCACAGACAAAGACCATTCCATGATGCATACCAAGACAATAGTTATGGTGGACCCTTTCGTGACAACCAACATCCACCAAATTACTATAGTCAAGAGCTATTCCAGGGGGGCATACCAAGACGATAGATATGATGGACCCCCATCATATGCCTATGAACCTCCTCAACACAACTTTGAACCACCATACTCACAAGCCAACTACCACCATTCACCTCCATATCACCCTAACCCGCATCCACCATACCAACCACCTTATGAGCCAAATGAACCATATACAGAACCACCCCCATTCCAACACAACTACTCTCATGAACCACCTTCCTATTATGAACCCTCTCTCCCAACCAATGAACCCTCATATCCACCGCAACCTCCAATGGATAACAGACTTTGTGTTATTCTTCAAGGGCAAGGGAAGATGCAAAGGAGTGTACTGGAACTCACGACTGCCTTAACTGAGGTAGTAAATATAATAGCTTCCCGACATCTGAGCACTCAAAGAACTCCCATGGCTACATGTGGAGAATCAAAAGAAGAGCAAAGCATGAAGGAGACACTAGAAGCTTCGGTGGACAATGAGGAACATGGCTTTGTACTGGAACAAGTGAAGGAAGCCATAATAGTTGCAGAGGAAGAAGTAGTTGAAGACTTGGGAGATGCTGAACCTCCATGGGAAAGTCAGGTTATAGAACCTCCTTCCAAGGCGATTGAAATTGATGCTGAGGAGGGTGTACAACCTCCAAGGCAAATCATGGTTGAAGACTTGGAAGAGGTTGGTCAAGAGATGGAGATTAAAGAAGAAGAAGCACAGCCTCCCATGCCCTTGGTGAGCAATGAAGAAAAGATTGAATTGGAAGAAAGCTACCAAGAGGAAGAGGTTGATATTGAAGAAACTTGCAAAGAGGTGGAACTTGTCAGAGAGGAGCACAAGGGAGTGGAGCTTGCAAATTTGTTAGAAATACCTCCCCCTAAGTTTCCATCATCCTTCACAACATTCAAATGGGTAAAATTCATATCCCTTAGCTTTCTAATTCCACTTGAATATGGGCTACTGGAGACGGATGGTCAACTTAGAGCTCTTTGTGGCATTAAGAGTAAGAGGAAGATGATTAGTGGTTGGAGTTGTCAAGCAAAGTTCAACATGGTTATGTGCTCAAAGTTTAATTGCAAAGGTTGGTGTAAAGCTCAACTGAATGGGTCTAGGAAGTTGTTTGGCCGCTTTAGTGAGAATTCAAATTGCTTGCTACCCGGATGGAATCATGATGATCAACAAGAAGACGAGTGCAAAAGCAAGGTTTGGGACCCCGGAATTTATTCCAACAATCAACACTCTTGGGGCCTTGTCACTTGCTTTAACCTGCTTGAAGGCTTTCTGCGCCTAGTTTGGAACCCCGGAGGCCATTGGAATCACAAACATTGGTGGAGATTCCTGGATGAGTTCAAGCACAAGCCACCATAACAAAGGACTCTCCAAATGTCCAACTTAAGGACTTTAACTAAAAGTGCTAGGTGGGAGACAACCCACCATGGTATGATCGTTCCTTTCTTATTTTTATTTAGTTTTATTTGTTTTCGAATTTTATTTTATTGTATTGTATTGAACCTGGAGTTTTGCATAACATTCATATTAGCATTGCATTCTGCATACTGCATTAAAAAAAAAAGCACGCACGCGACGCGGCAGCGTCCGCGTCACAAGTGCATTGGGAGAAAAGAAAAGTGAACAGAGAGTCACGCGAGAGCGTCGCTGGAGGCGTGCCTTTAGCACAATTTGACCCACGCGACCGCGTCCGCGTCACCCACTTGAACGCGTGGCCCTGTGAAATCGACGTAAACGGGTGTATGGCAGATAGTTGTGATGGAGTGGGGCTGGAACCATGCTAGAAGCACAAGCCCTCCCACGCAAACGCGTGCCCCACGCGTTCGTGTCATTTTTTTAAAAAAAAAAGGCCATTCACATGATCGCGTCAACCACGCGACCGCGTCACCCTGGAAATTGGCAATAATGCATTTTGAACAGAGAGTTGTGCGAGCGCGAGGCTGCCCTCGCGCCAGTAGCACAAAACGAGTCACGCGTCCGCGTGACCGACGCGACCGCGTCGACTCCTCTAAGCGCCAACCACGCGACCGCGTCACTCACGCGTCTGCGTCGCCTGCGCCGCACAACTTATCCAGATCAGCACCAATTATCTTTTCTTTTCTTTTCTAATCCTAATTTCTTCTATCTTTTCTTCTTTCTCTCTCCTTTCTCGCTTTCTTTTTCTTCATCTTTTTTTCTTCTTATCTTTCATTTTATTTTACTTAATTTATTTGCATATTTCATTCATTGCATCTTAATTTTGTGCATATTTTTATTTTCTTTTCTAAATTAATTATTTTTTCTTTGGTGTTAAAAATTTTCTTATTCAACTGTTGCATCTTTTCTTGAATTTACTTTGGTGCTTAGTAACTTATTTTACACTGTGAGATGATGTTAATTATCTGCTAATGCCAATATTTTATAATACTTACACTCCATTTGCATTGACATGAGCTTCTATTAATACTTCCATTACCCACACTCCTCCCCTATGTTTCAAATCTTGCACCACTAATATGCCATATGCTTCTATTATTTTCTCACGTACATGTTGAAGCTTCTATGTAAATGAGACCCTTATCATTTGGCATTAACCCAACCATACTTCATTTTCTTATCTTTATTACTGGGTTACCTTTCTTCCCTTTTTCTTTCAGGATGGCCACCCGAAAGGGTAGCGGAAGACGTTTACATGAGGAGACAGACAAGTCCATCAGCACAATCCTTGGGGAAAAGCATCAGTTGGAAAGACCCGTCCACTTGTACATCTTAGCATGCACCGAGGACGGTGCAATCTTTAAGTGTGGGGAGGTCGATACCGATCTCCATAGGTTAGCTATTTTCTTCTTTCCAACACCATTGTTTTATTTTCTTTGTTTGTTCATTTTGCATTTTCATGTTTAATTGCATGTTTGTTTGATTTTATGCATTTAGCTACTGCTTGGTTGAAAAATAATAAGTTTCTTTTTAAGACCCTATTTTTTGAAAAATTTCACTAATTTAAAATTGAAAATTTTTTTATGTTAAATTTGTTTGAAGTTGTATTTGGAACATGGTTTTTGAGCCAAAGAACACACAACCCGTGAGATTTTAAGCTTATTTACATGGTTACATTATTTAACCATAAATTTTTATTCTTGTGTGTTTTCTTCTCTATAATTGCAATCTTTGCTTTGTTCCATTCTATATGTCCATTATTTAGTTTATTTACATGCTTGCATACGATTGAGGCCATTATTTGTTATTAGCTCACTTATCTCAAATAAGCCTACCTTTTACATCACCCTTGTTAACCCCCTTGAGCTTTTTAATCCCCTCTTGTTCTATAAACCACATTACTAGCCTTAAGCAGAAAAACAAAATGAAAATCGCAAGTTGAATCCTTGGTTAGCTTAAGATAGATATTGTGTATAATTTAAGTGTGGGAAATTTTATGGGAACATGGGATGATATAAAAAAGTAGGAAATTAAATTGAATAAGTTATTTGAAAATTTGGGAAGCATGCTCATGTGAAATCAAAATAATTAAATTACCATGTGCATTGAAAAAAAATTAATTAAAATATTAAGTAATTAAATAAGGGGATAAAAAAAAGAGAAGAAAAGAAAAGAGAAGAAAAATAATATTACCCCAAATGCAAAATAAAAAGAATCAATGCACATGTGACAAAATTCAAAAATAAGTTTGATACTTGAGCATGTAATACAAAAGTGGAAAAAATTTGGGTAGCTAGGTAATGTATTTTAAAATTGTATAAAGTATGTATATGTTAGGTGAGATCTTAGACTAATCAAGGATTCACTTTATAAAGCTCACTTGGCCATATATATCCTTACCTTTACCTCAGCCCCATTACAACCCTAAAAAGACCTTATGATGTTTGCATTGGTACATTAAATATTTGTTGATTGATTAGATGAAGAACAAAGTTTAGAAAGCATGATTAGAAAAGAGTAGAGTGAATTACCCTATACACTTGAGAGACTAGAGTGATATACACTACCAGTAAGGGTTCAATGCTTAATTCTATGTTCCCTGCTTTCATGAGTTATCTTCTTACAAGTTTACCTGTCTTTTATTGTATAATTTGAATTAGTGAAATCTGATTTATGTATGTTCTTGGAAGATTTATTTACTTTTAACCAAGAAGGTAGAAACATTTTGCATATAGTTACATTCATATAGATAGGTTGCATTTCATACATTCTATCATTGCTCTTCACTCCTTTATAGCTTCTCTTAAGCTTAGCATGAGGATATGCTAATGTTTAAGTGTGGGGAGGTTGATAAACCACTATTTTATGGTTTATCTTGTGCTCAATTGAGTGGTTTTTATCAACTCTTTACCCACTTATTCATACTATTTGCATGGTTTTACATTTGTCTTCCTAATTATGTGCTTTGATTGAAAACATGCTTCTTTGGCCTTAAGTTCCCTATGTTTAATCCTCTCTTATTACCATTAGATGCCTTGATATGTGTGTTAAGTGATTTCAGAGATTACAGGGCAGGAATGGCTCAGAGGATGGAAAGGAAGCATGCAAAAGTGGAAAGAATACAAGAAGTTGGAGAAATTGCTAAGCTGTCCAGCCTGACCTCTTCGCACTCAAATGGCTATAACTTTAGCTACAGAGGTCCAAACGATGCGGTTCTAGTTGCGTTGGAAAGCTAACGTCCGGGGCTTCAATTTGATATATAATATGCCATAGTTTCCCTGACTCTAGGCAACGCGAACACGTACTCCATGCAGACGCATCGCAGTGACGAAAATCAGCGTGGCAGATTTCTTCTCCAGCGATTTCTGGGCTGTTTTCGACCCAGTTTTCGGCCCAGAAAACACAGATTAAAGGCTATAAAGTGGGAAAATCCATTCATTCATAATAATAAGCTCACAATTCATAATTTTTAGGATTAGATGTAGTTTTTAGAGAGAGAGGTTCTCTCCTCTCTCTTAGGATTTAGGATTAGGATTTCTTTTAATTTTAGGATTACCTCTCTTCAAGTACAAGTTCAATGTTCCTCTTATTTATTTTCTACTTTTATCATATACTTTTAATTATTATTTATCTTTTCAATTTGACTTATGCTACATTCATGTTATGATTTTCTTAATTAATATTATTTGAGGTATTTCAGATTTAAGATTTTTGCTTTAGTTATATTGATGCTTTTAATTTAATTTAGAAATTTTCTTCCTTTTGGCTTTGGTTAAGTAATTGGTAACGCTTGAGCTGTCAAATAAAGCAGTGGTTGAAATTGGGAGTTGCTCCAATAACTCTAGTCTTTCCATAGGAATTGACTAGGACCTGAGGGTTAAACTAATTAATCCACTTGATTTACCTTCATAGTTTGAGGTTAACAAAGTGGGATTAAATCCAATTCTCATCACAATTGATAAGGATAGGACTTCCAGTTCTTATACCTTGCCAAGAGTTTATTTTATTATTACTATTTTATTTTTCTTATCATTTAAGATACTGGTTCTTTACTTTTAAAACCCCCAATTTACAAGACACATAACCAATAATAAGAACATACTTCCCTGCAATTCCTTGAGAAGACGACCCGAGGTTTAAATACTTCGATTTTCAATTTTAAAGGGGTTTGTTACTTGTGACAACCAAAATGTTTGTAAGAAAGGACTTTTGTTGGTTTAGGAGCTATACTTGCAAAAGTTCTCTCTTCAGTCTGCTACACATAGAAGTAGGCAAGGAACTAAGTTTGGTGTTCCCACACCAACTTAGGATAAGAGACTCACAAGCATACATGCATGCTAACTGTTTCTCATCAAGTGCTTGGGGAACAAGCAACTTTCAATATCTCTTGTAAGAAGTCATTCAATCTCT
The DNA here is from genome assembly GCF_003086295.3 of Arachis hypogaea. Classification (NCBI taxonomy): domain Eukaryota; kingdom Viridiplantae; phylum Streptophyta; class Magnoliopsida; order Fabales; family Fabaceae; genus Arachis; species Arachis hypogaea. The sequence continues at coordinate 29,633,727 of NC_092046.1, forward strand.
TGGAGAAAAAGATACATCATTATGGACAAAGGGAGGATATGGAACCCAACAATGATGATAACACAGAGGAAACAAATGGAATCCAAGAGGTTGTATTATTCTCTGACTGACTTTAGCCTAAACATGCTAATTGAAAGTGCAAATGTCCCCTGTTGATTAGTGTGTTCTTAGATTTATTTACTGTTTGTTAGTTTGTTTGTTTTCATGCTGTTATAGCTTGCTAGTCTAAGTGCTTGATTCACTTTCATCTTACTTGAATTATAAGCTTTGTTCCTCATGCTTGAATAAAAGAAAAATAACTGTGAAATAGAGAAAGAGTAAAAGTCTGGTATGATATGAGATAGAATAAGGTTATGTGGTGGTATGTGCTGGTTCATTAGTTGATTTATAAATAAGGCTGAATGTTGGCATGACTTTGTGATATGAACTTGAGTTACATTTCATGAGACTTGACAAATGAAAAAGGCCCAAAATAAAAGAAAGAAAATGCAAGAGAAAGAAGCAAAAAACAAAGCTGGGCACCAATGGCTGGAAATTTGGATAAATGCCTGTGATGTTCTTGTACAAAGATAAGCTTGGATAACTAGGTTCTAAGGGGGTGCTTCATCACCCGGCAACTTGGGTTAACTAACCCGGGATTGCCAACTGAAAGTCCACCATCAATAGCTACTTTGAGATAAAACATTTAGTGACCCAAAGAGGTGCTGGGCATCAATTTCCAAAGGATAAAACAAAGCTAAATGCCTGTGATGTGTGTGTGCTAAGGAGAGGCTTGACCAAGTAAACCCATAGGGGTGTTTCAACACCTAGCATCTTGAACCAACTGGGGCGGAAATTCTGGCTGAAAGCTTACTCTAAAAAGCTGCCTTATCACATAACATTAAGCCTCAGCTAAGCAATAAATCTCAATCAAAAGAAAGAGAGCAAGAAAAACTAAGGACCAAGTAATAACAAGTCTCATTTTTTGTGTAATTCAAGTAAGGATCCAAAGGAGTGTTGATGTCTCAGCCACAGAATAAAAATCTCTAAGATACCATGCATGAAAATCCCATTAACCAGTATTGAATGTTTTGCAAATAAAGACTTATACTCTTCTCTATCTTCATTCATTCTTGTTCTATTTTGCTGCTTGCTTGGGGACAAGCAAGATTTAAGTTTGGTATTGTGATGACAAGTCATCTTAGACTAGTTTCACAAGCATATTTCATTAGTTTTCACTTGGTTTTCATGCATTTTTAGGCAATAAGTAAGTGTTTGAGTGAGAATTTCATGCTTGTCTAGATTCAACCAAACATTGGTAATTTTATGCATTTTCATTAGATTTCTTGCAAGATTTAGTTGATAATATGAATGATGCAAGAGTTGATGATTATGCCAAGGCTTTGATGAATTTGTTTGGTTGATGATAGGTGAAAAGATGAAGGAGAAGGAGCAATAAAAGCACTAAAAGAAGAATCACAATCCCAAGGTGGCAAAAGAGTGGAAACAGACTCAAGGAGGAGCAAAGAGGATTTGCAACCCTGACCTCTTTACACTCCAACAAGAATAACACGAGCTACAAAACTCTAAATGAGGTTATTCTAGTGGCATTGGAAAGTAGGAATCTAAAGCTTTCCAAGCATATATGGCACTGCATGGTTGACACTAAATCTGAGGGAGAAAACTTACCCCGAAAGTACAAAAATGAACATAGTATCAACCTGCAGTAAGGCCAGCTGACCTCTCCACCTTCCAAGGAGGATTACTTGAGCTGTAGAGCTTGGAATGATGCGCTCTCAAATGCATTGGAAAGTAGACATCCAGAGCTTTCCAACGTTATATAGTAGAATAGGGTGAACATTAAGTTTAGGCCTCAAAAGCTAGTGTTAAGTTTGGCCTCCAATGCAGCGTTCACTAAGTGAAAGCCACATTCACTGAATTGAACGTTTTTGGCCTCCAAAATAGCGTGACCATGCCTTCTTCAAAGGACCATAACTTGAGCTACAAATGTCAAATTGATGCGCTTCTAGTTGCGTTGGAAATTTGACATTCAGAGCTTTCCAACGATATATAGCAATCTATATTTGACATGAAATTGAAGCACAAGTGATAGGAATCTTTAAGGCCCAAGAACCACACTCAGCAACACTTTTGGAGTAACGTTCACTTCCAAAGTGAACGCTATGTTCACTTTTGTGAACCTTTTCGGGCGCTCAACTAAGGAAGCAAAGGCCAGTGCTCAAAGGATCCAAGGGAGCGCTCAATCAATGGAGCGCTAGAAAGGAGCGCTCAACCAAGGGAGCACTCAACAAAGGGAGCCATGTTCAGCAAAGTGAACGTCACGTTCACTAGAGTGAACGTTTTCGCGCGCATCCAAGAAAGCATGAAGTGTAGTGCTCACAATTTGAGCACAGCATTCACTTATTGAACGCTAGGAACCAAGGCGCACCAAAGGAGCACCAAAGGCATTCCATGAAAAGTGAACATGGAGTTCACTTATCCAAACGGAACGCTCCCCTGGGAGAGAACCAAATGCTCCCTGACCCATACCCCCAAGTGCCAAGTTGGATCCATTTCTTCACAAACCCAAAAGGCCTATTCCAAGCTTTAAAGACTAGTATGGAAAGTGTATAAATAGGATTGAATTTGATTTGAGAAGGACCTTTTAGCTCATTTTGGTTTTCTCACTTTTAATTTTCGTTTTGAATTTGGGATTTGGGGATTGGATCTATTTTCTTTTTGTTTGTTCTCTCTTCTGCAACTACTTTCTGTTTTCGATTCTAAACTGAGATTGAGGAATTCCATTGAATTTTTCATCTTAGAATCGTTTTTTACTTTTCCTTTTTGCATTTCTAAGAATTAAGAGTTGGATCTGAATTTTCATTGCTGTTTTCATTTTCATTTCTTCTGCAATTTCTTTTTTGTTTGGCCAATGGAGTAATTGAGATCTAGATCTGCTTTCTGATCTCATTACTCTTCTTTGATCTTCAATTTCTCTTTTAGAATTTCATAATTAAGCTAAGTTGTCTTGCTGTCTGTCTCTTTAAGCAATTTTCCATTTCTGTTTTGCTACTGAGCTGAATCTCTTCATCTCATAGCTCTCTGATTTACTTTAATCTACATTTTCTGGTTAAGTTTGAATCCCAACACCCAAATTCCTTTACTCTTAATGCAATTTACATTTTCCAGCAATTTAGATTCAACAATTTAAGTTTCTTACACTTTAAGTTTCAGTTATTTACTTTTCTTGCAATTTAAGTTTCAGCTCTTTTACTTTCTTGTACTTTAAGTTTCTACAATTTACCTCTTCTGCACTTTACTTTTCTGCCCAATTTACTTTCTGCACTTTTATTTTCTTGAAATTTTACTTCTGTTAATCAAAATCACTCAAATCATCAAATATTCGCTTAACTAAATTCATCACCTAACTAAAATTTCTCAATCCATCAATCCCTGTGGGATCGACCTCACTCTTGTGAGTTATTACTACTTGATGCGACTCGGTACACTTGCCGGTGAGTTTTGTGTGGAATCGTTTTTCCCTCATCAAATCTGCCTAGTCAAAAAATTCCATGGACTGAATTTTAAATGATCTTTTGAGCATCAAAATTAATTTTAGTTTTAGCTTAACTATTTTAACATAAAACATAAATCATAAAAATTAAATTAAAAAGAAAAACTGAAGAAGCACAGAAGCAGTAAGTAGTGAGCGAGGAGTGCTTCGTGCTTACCAGTCACCAGAGAGACGACGGGGGATGAAGGAGGGACGATAAAGACCAGAGACCGCAGATCGAAGAGGCGAGTCGGCGAGGACAGTGATGGCGAGAAGCGGGAGCGACGCCGACGTGGGGATCTGGTGAGGATCTGAGCCCTAATTCCTAGGGTTGGTGAGCGACGGCGGCTGTGACAACGCCGACTGGCTTACAGCGACGGAACGAACTGTGACAGTGATTGACTGGTGGTCTGTGTAGCTGAACAAAGGCTGTGCCACTGTGATCCTTGGAGAAGAGCCTACCTAGGGTTGGGAACTAAAAGGGAGTGACGGTGAGAACTGAGAACTAACCCTAATTTCTAAAATTATATATATATATATGGACTACGAGACGGGTAGGGGCGGGTTTAGCCTAAATCCGACCCCGCCCCGCCCCGTTCATCAACCCACCACGATTCAGACCCACCCCTTTCTTGGTAGGGTTTAAACCTGCCGCGGCCGGGTAGGGGCGGGGCGGGTACGGGTACTACCGCCGTCCCTAGGTAGCTAACCCGGATATTGTCTCTAGGTTGCGCATCCCTAGGAGAAACACAAATGAAGGAGAGTGTCTTTCCACCTTCTCCTGGAAGTATCACGAAGGAGTGTGCCTTTCCACATCGAAAGAGTGTGCCTTTTCACCTTGCAACCAGAAAAGAATGTGGGAAAAACAATACGAATGAGAGTGTCTTCCACCTTCCCCACATCCATATCACGACAAGAGATGGAATCCTTAGTCCTCAACTTGCCAACCTCGTGAGTGGGATGAAACCCCCCGTCCTCACACGGGCGGGATAAAACCTCTATCCCTATCACAACACGGCTACAGTGAGCAAAACAGGATGGAACCTCCATCCTTGTCTGGTGCAGGCGCCAACACAATTTTTAAGGTAACACGCAAGTGGGATTACACTGAGACCTTGCCATCTCAGCCAATCCGGCCAATATCAACATTCACCTCTCAATTCAGTCACATTTCATTATTATTATCATTATCTTCATTAATCATCATCAAATCACCAATCATTAATCTATTTCAAGACAACTCAATATTTTCATTAAAGTTACTAACTCATAACATACATACATGCTTCAACCTATCTTATTGTCATCTAGCCTACATTTTCACACAACACTATATATTACCTACGAGAAACCAAAACCATACCTTGGCCGATTCCTCTCTAATGCTCGGAACACCCCAATGTACACCATTTCTCGACCGTTCAAGGCTCCAAAACCTCTCCAAACGAAATTCCCAGCCACTAAGATTGAATTCAAGGCCTCCAATTCCATCAATTTGTCTCGACAATACATAATTTAATCTAATACCATATAAATGAACCCAAATTAACTTAGAGCTTGAAAATTCAATAGGGTTCAAGGATTCAAAAGTTCCTTACCGTTCCCACGGATGAAATGGACAAAGCCCAACACTATCCACGAGCTAATTCGATTCTAAAACATCAAAACCACATAATCTCTCAAAATTAAAACCTTAAATTTTGAAATTAGGGAAGAGTGACTGAGTAAACAATTGCTAGATTCTCACCAAATTGATCTGTGAGTTTTGTAGATAATTCCGAGACGAACGTGTAGCCGCAAACGGTATGACGATCGGAACTCCAGATCAAAAGTTATGTGGATTTGAATCAAGAACCAAGGGTTTGCAAATTTTCCTTGTTCTTCCCCCTTGTTTCCTTGCCCAGCGTGTTTCACTTTGTTGGGGGAGGAAGATGAGCTTAAACTCATATACATTAATGAATTGGGTTAGGTCTTGGATCCATTATGGACCCGATTTACTCGATTCGGTACGTTCGTTCTAATTTTGGGTCAAAATCATTAAAATTAGTATATTTCAATTATTTCTACTTCATTAAATTATAAACTTTAATTTTCTAATTTTGTCGATTAATAATTAATTTATCAGTTAATTATTTACTAATTATCTGAGATTTACATAATCAACTTTCAAGGCTTATCGATTATTATATTTTTTCTATTATATTATGTATGTATATTTTATTTTAGAAGTTGTAATATCTCACCACCTCAGCTTTACGACTTAAGCGTAAAGTTTTGTGTGGTAGAGTGTTACATATATTAAAGTACTTTTTAAAATTTGTTTCTTTTTTTAAATTAAAAGTATAATATGACTTTATGTTTTAACGGATATATTTATTTATTTTTATTCTTTATTATATTTATAGATTATGCTTATTAAAAAATTATTTTTATTTTAATTTATCAAGTATAATTACTATAACTCTTAAAAAATCATTCTTTTATACGCTACTTTAAAAAATACAATCTTTACTAAAGGCACATCTTAATTCCATTGGAAACTTAGTTGCAGTTAAACACTTAAAACTACTATTGACAGGGATCATCAAAATTTCTTGCTATATATAGGTGTGGATCCAAAAAAAAAATATATTTAGGAGTCAAAATTGTACATAATATAAAATAAGATCTATATAAATAAATTATATAATCTAAAATATATTACAAAAAATATACTGATAAAAAATATATTTTAAAGTACAAAAAATATGTATGTGAATTTTTTAATGGCAAATTTTGTATGATAAAGTAGTATATAATGATTTTTTATATCATAAAATTTATCAATAATAGAATTTAAGTCAAATCTTTAACAATTTTCTTCTCAATATAAATCAAAAGATAATTAGTAAGAAATTCACCACCTATTTTATTTGAGTCTATTTTTCATAATATACATACTTAAAAAAAATTTTCTATTGTAGCAATCGAAACAAAGAGAGTCAATACCAAATGTATCAAAAGTCAATCAAAAACTATGTTAAAAATTTTTCTATATTTATTAACCATCGGCATAACTAAGAGATTTTAACATTATTCAATTCAACATGATTAGAAATATTAAAAAGTGATTGCAACCATTTTTTTCTAATTTTTTCTAATGTCACTTAACATTTTGGTTATTAGAGATAGATAATATTTGGACTACATTTTTTAATTATACTAAATTAGACATTATAAATGTGTTTAATAATTTAATTATTAGTATAAAGCAATTATTTGCCTTACTTCTCAAATACAAGTTAAAATTATATGATAAGCTCTATATATCTAGCTGCGTTAGCACTAAGTAACACCGCACTGGTTTATTTAAGAGCATTTTTTCATTTCAAAATCGAGTGGAACAAGAGGTCTATATTTGTAAGGATGGGTTACACAAAGAAAAAGTTGTAGCCATGTTTGTTCCAAAATGAAAGGGCAGACATATGGCCTTTCCGTTTAGCCAAAACTAGTTGCGTCAACCCAATGTTTAATCCCCACTGTATGCTGGTTTTTATTTGGTCAAGCACTATTTGCTGCTGAATCCATTCTTCACACACCATTACTGGAAAAAATTCTATTAGGCCACATCACAAGAAAAGAATGTACAAAGAATGAGCCTTTGAAAATTTCACATAACATCCGACACAACAAAAGAAAAAATATAAAAAACAAGTGAAGTTGAAGACTTGAAGTAGTAATTTATTTACTAGTCCCTCAAAATTGGGTTGTTTGTGGCATAAGTTGGGACGGATTGAGACAAATCTAAATATGTCTCACATCTTTATATAACGTCCTTTTTCAATAATTTTTTTTATAATAATTTAAAATATGACTAAATCAGATTGATTTATCAACTCGATATTTAGAAGATGTGACAAGTTTAACATTATACTTGCATGCTAAAATAATAAAATCTTTGAAGTTACATTATCTGATGCATAAAAGTCGCATAATGTACCACTAATTTTGTTGAAATTATAATTGAGTAAATGGTCAAATTAGTTCGTGAAAGATTATTTATTTTTCAAATTGGCCTCTAAAAAATTCTTTTAATCAAATTCATCCTTTAAGGTAGTGTTTGTTTTCTTTCAATTTTTATTAATAAAATTTCTCTACTTTTACTTGCTCATCTCTTTTACGTTTATGTTTCTTTCTTCATTTTCTTTTTTATTTCTTGTTTACTTTAATTTCTGCAATTTACTTTGCCTCCGGCACCTCGCATTTCCTTGTTTATTTGTTACTTTCAATCCTTTTTAATTCTTATTGACGATACAATTGTGACATTGAGATACCCGCATTTTCTTTTAAACATTAACAAAATTTGAATAAAACAAATTGGCACGCCCGGTGGGACTTTGTCAATAGATTGTAGTTTGTCAAAAGAAAAATAAGGAGTTTTGAATTTGCATGTGGTTACGTAGTGGGAAGATTGTGTTTCCAGAGACCAAGAAATCAGCGTTAGTTGACATCTCAAATACATCTGCAACATCTTCTTCTACTTCCAGTGATCAGACTAGAGGAAATGAGTCCAAAAATTCTCCCGTGATTTCAAACGCTGAGCCTACCTTGCTGTCAGTGAGGCATGATGGCGTTGGCCATGCCCATCCAGGGTTGAATGCAACTCACATAAATACCGTAGGGTGGCCGCTTTATGGCTTGCCACCGGGGTATGTCCCCACCATGGTGACACAAAGATTGCCTGTGCCTCTCTACTCAATTTTTCAAAATTTTCTTTATCAGAATCCATATGGCATGTCAAATGTACCTATTTCTGGGGTGTCAAGTTCACATATGTCACAACAAAATTTTTTACATGCTATTAACATAGGAAATAACAGCACATCTAATTCTACTACACCCACTGTTACTAGGGTAGAGAACTCCAAGTCTATATTTCCTGACATGTCAAGAGTAATGCCTGTTAATCAACCTAGTCAAATCGTTAGATCTTTAGCAAATATTAGGCAGCAGATGGATGAAAGTTACCATGATCTAGTAAACATGTTAACTCATCAAATGGTGACAGTCTTAAATCCTCTTTTAGAAAACACAAACACTAGAATTGAACAATTAAATAGGCAAGCTAATAGAATTGCTACTATGGTAAATTTAGAAGAAAATGATAACCATGGTTTAGGACTTAATAATGTCAACCAAAATGGTGGAGCAATTCCTAATTATGACGTTCATATGCCTAGACATGGTCAAAATGCTGATTATATGTTGGAAAGACTTAGGCAAAACAACTTAGGGGGCATTATAATCTAGCTAGGAATGTTGAACAAATTTTAAACTATTTGGAATTTAATGTTGGTTGCTTAAATAAGCCATATTTTGTGTCTGCTTTTCCTGAATGTGTCCAACAAGAAGAGCTTCCAAGGAGTTGGAAAATTCTAAAATTCCTTACAAAATTTTCTACAGAAGAAAACGAGTTCACAGTAGAGCATATTGCTCGATATACTGTTGAAATTGGGGAAGTAGCTTCTAATGAATATCTCAAGATGAGATATTTTCTTTCTTCTTTAATAAAAAATGTATTTACGTGGTTCTCCAACTTGAGACCAAATTTCATTCATTCTTGGGTGCAGTTAGAAAGATATTTTCAGGATCAATTTTTCTGAGGTGAATTGAAAGTTAGTCTTACGGATTTATTCTCTGTTAGACTCGTGCGTGAAATTTGAACTCACACAACTGAACCGGCAAGTGCACCGGGTCGTCCAAGTAATACCTCAGGTGAGTGAAGGTCGATCCCACGAGAATTGTTAGATTGAGCAAGCTGTGGTTATCTTGGAGATTTTAGTCAGGCGAATAGAAAAGGTAATTATTGTTGTAAGCGCATAAAATAAAACAATAAGGAAAACAATACTGAATTGGTGTAGAAACAATGATGGGAAATCAGTTAAGGCCTTGGAGATGCTTGTTCTTCTGGATTGATACTTCTTACTAACTACTTTAACAATGAGTGATTCATTCAATGGCAAGGCTGTAAGTGATTAAAGCCGGGGCTAGTGGTTATTAATTTCCTCTAAGCTAGATCACACGCCGGTATTAATGCTCATCCAATCTGAACGAGGGTGAAGCTTCCGCAATTCAATCTCTGGTGATACTACTCAAAACGCCACAGACAAGGTCAGATCTTTCGGATCGGAGAATGTTCTGTATTCTAGCCTTAACACCACAGAGACCTCAATTACCCATGACTAATGAGATTTCATGTCACGTATCCCAATTATCCTAAATACTCTCTTGGAACCTGTGATGTACTCTTAAGCTGTAGCTGAATACTATTCGGCTAGCTCATGTAGAATAAGGGGTCATACTCTCGTTCCACCTCAGATTCATAAAGATGAAGAATGACAATATATCATAGAATAGAATCAAACATGTATTAAAGTAGAAAAGTAATGATATTAATCCATAGGAATGAGCAAAGCTCCTATCCTTAACTTAGGAGGTTTAGTTGCTCATGCTTTACAAAAAAACAGATAACAAGGTGTAATGTAATGTGTCTGTGCTTCTCCCCTCGTGGGAGGCTTCATCCTCAGGAGGAAAGAAGTCTCTTATTTATAATAAAAATTCTAAGACTAAACCTAAAAGATATTATTTTTAATTAAAAATTACAAAAAGAAAATAAAATAAGCTAAGAAGTGTTAAAATCCACTTTGGGGTCCACTTAGTGAGTGTTTAAGCTGATGCTTGATGTCTAACTCAAGTTGTGGGCATTCAACTTTAGTTCCTACTCCCTGGCTGGCGTTGAACGCCATTTTTGGACATTCAAGTTGGGAGGTTGGTCCTTCTTGAGTGTTGAACGCTAGAAAGGGAGTAAGTTGGGTGTTCAATGTCCGTTTTGGGCAGTCCTTTCCCACGAAAAGTATAAACTATTATATATTGTTGGAAAGCTCTAGAAGTTAGCTTTCCAACACCATTAAGAGCGCGTCAATTAGACCTCTGTAGCTCCAGATATGCTTGTTGGAATGGACGGAGGTAAGGATCTGACAGAATCTGCTATCCTTTCTTTGCCTCTGAATCAGACTTTGCCAAAACTTGCTAATTTCACCCAAAAATTACCTTAAATCATAAAAAAAATAAAAAAAACTCAAAGTAGCATCTAAATATAAAGTTTTGCACTAAAACCTATTAAAACTTAATAAAACTTAATAAATTATACTAAAAACATACTAAAAATACTGTGAAAAAGGGTATAAGAAATCCCGACATCACAGACGTGCAGAGGGAGAATCCATTGACACTTATTTGGTATGGTTTAGAAATATGAGAAATAAGTGTTTTACTCCAATCCCAGAAATCGAAGTTGTCAAAATGGCTTCTAATGGGCTAGAATTTGGAGTTAGGAAAAAATTTGTTAATCAACATACTTTAGACCTTTCCCAATTAGCTGAGAGAGTAAGACAAATAGAGCAAAGTAAGAAAGAAAAAATTCAAAAAAGGTTCTAAAAAGGTTGCATATGTTGATTTTTTTTCCGATAGTAGTGATTCAAATGAGAAAAAAATTTATATTGTTGAATTACGTGTGGGTCTTCCTTATGTGTGCAAGTCGTTGAAGCCTGTTAAAGGAAAAGAAAAAGTTTCTTCATATTTCAAAGTTGAAAATAAGACTTATTCTTTTGATATTTCTAAGGCAGATCAAATATTTGAAGTTTTATTAAAAGATAAGCAGCTTATTTTATCGAAAGAAAAAAAAACCTTCAGCTGATAAAATAAAGAATAAAAAATTTTGTAAGTTTCATCAGGTATTCTCACACACCACTAATAATTGCGTCCGTTTCAGGGATTTGATACAAAAAGCTATTGAGGAGGGAAGGTTGAAGTTTGAGGAAAAAACTGCTATGAAGGTCGACATTGAACCGTTTAGTGCTAATTCAAATTATGTTGAGCCATTCAATTTGTCGGTCAACATGGTAGGAATTGATGCTACGATGACTAGTGCTCAAGATGAAAATAAAGACCTGAGGATTTTTTAGCAAGACAAGAAGCCAGTTTATCCTCGTCCTGGTAAGAATTTGTTAGATTTTTTGTTGAGAATTAAAGAATCTGATAGTACCATCGCTATGTGCCCAAAGTGCAATGCTGTTTTTGACAAGAAAGCTACAAAAGAGTTTAAAAAGTACAAAGTTGAAGAGAAAGAAAAATCTAAGTTGAAAAAAAAATTGCTGAAAAAGAGGATGAAACTAATGAGCCAAAACGAAAGATAGCTGAGGAAAAATAAAAGTTGGGCGGTCAGACTTCTTTGAACAAGTGTGTCAACAACGTTGGGATACAACCCATCAACCAGAAGATGAAGACTGTAGTCATGATTGATGGAAAATTCGATGGATTTTCTCAAATGACAAGGGTTCCTCCCACCAAAATTTCAAACAATAAATGGGTCTAGAATGTGAAAAATGTGAAGAATCAACCTACTACTTTCTCAAGAGGAAAAAACTAGTGGGTGAGGCCTAGACCTTTTAAGCCCAGGTATTACGAGTCCCATTTATAGAACATGAATCATGCACAAGATGGAGGTAGTGTATATGTTCCAAAAAATATACCTATTTCCTCAAAGCCAATTTATTCTTGTTATAATCCTAACATGTAGCAAGTTCCTAGTTATTCTCCTTAGCCAAATTATCAAAATATTTCAAAGTATTCTCTTTTTATAACTTTTGAGCAAAAAGAGAATATACCTGAGTATGTTCCTTTAGATCCATACAAGGGGCACGATGCAGATGTTTTTCCTCTGCCAACCATGGTTAAGTCTGCAGAAACAAGCAATTCTTCCAATCACCCTAAATGCAATAAAAATGTAAAGAAGAATCTGGCAGGAAAAAAGGTAATGGTTGAAAACAAGGGAGAAAAAGATGAAGATTTAATTACTGACAATTTTGACACTAGTTTTGATGACAGCTTAGAAGTGATATTTGGTGTTAAGCAACATATAGCTGTGGTGTCAATACTGCTTGAGGAGTATAGTCAAGTCTAGAAAGTGGAATCATTAGAAGACGATTGTTATGATGTCTTTCCTGGAAGCGAATGCTTAATGCTAGATGACAATATGTGTAGTGGAGGATTGTTTGAGAAACCTACTGAAAATGACAAAGAACATTTGCGTCCGCTGCATATCAAGGCTCGTGTTGATGGAATGATAGTCAATAAGATTTTGGTTGACGGGGGTGCTGCTGTCATTCTCATGCCTGAAAGAATGATAGGAAGGCTTGAGAAGACTAAAAAGGATTTGATCAAAAGTAGCATTGGGGTGACAGATTTTAATGGAAGGACTTCTTCTGTTAGAGGTGTGGTTCTACTGTCAATTGAGGTTAGTTCTGTCAATAGGCTAACTCTGTTTGTTGTTGTTCCATCTAAAGCTGGTTTTAACTTGTTTCTGGGACGTGATTGGACTCATGGAATAGGTGCTATTCCATCCACTTTACATCAAAAATTGATTTTCTGGAATGAAGATGGAGGTAGAAGAAGTTCTTGCTGACAATAGTACCTGTTACTATGATTAGATGCATGTGGAGTTCAGGATGTATAATCTTGGAGTCAAGCCGCTGACTGTTGACACTAAGGCATTTAATCCTGAAAAGATTGAGATGTGCAAAATAGATATGAATAGTTTTATTTTGGTCCCTAAGGCCGGGGCGGATACGACCTCAAGAGAGACTTAGATGATGAGTTTGACGAGCCAACTAGCTCAGCTGTCAGCCTATATGGCAGACAGAGAAGAGTGCATTGACAGTGTACCTTATGATTGTATATATGATGATGGTCCTTTAGGTTTTGAAAAAAATAATATTAACAATGTGAAAAAGGTTGAGGTGCATGATTCTTTAGAGGAGGTAGATATTGGCAACAGTGATTATCCTAGACCAACATATGTGAGCAAGATGTTGCCTGGTGATTTCAAAAAAGAAATGGTGGAGATGTTAAAGGAATATTGTGACTGTTTTGCATGGGATTATGAAGAGATGCCATGTTTGAGTCGTGAATTAGTAGAGCATCAATTGCTACTGAAAGCCAATATCAAACCTGTCAAGCAGCCACCAAGGAGATTTGCTCCTGAAGTTGTGAAGAAGATTAAAGAAGAGATTGAAAGACTTCTTAAAGCTAAGTTTATAAGAACAGCAAGGTATATCAATTGAATTTCTAATGTAGTTCCTGTCATGAAAAAGAATGGAAAATTAAGGGTTTGCATTGATTTTAGAGATTTAAATTCTGCAACACCAAAAGATGAATATCCAATGTCTATAGCTAATATGTTGATAGACTCTACTGCTGGTCATGAAATTTTAAGTTTTATGGATGGATATTCAAGTTATAATCATATACACATCGCTGAGGAAGATGTTTCAACTGCATTTTGGTGTCCAAGTACTTTAGGAACTTTTGAATGGGTTGTGATGCCATTTAAGCTCAAAAATGCTGGTGCAACTTATCAAAGGGCGATGAATAAAATTTTTCATGACTTTATTGAAAATTTTATGAAAATTTATGTCGACGATGTTGTTATCAAATCAAATGCTAAAAAAGAGCATCTAGAAAATTTAAAAAAAGCATTTGAAAGAAAGAGAAAGCATAAATTGAAAATGAATCCCTTAAAATGTGCTTTTAGTGTGAGTGCAGGAAATTTTCTTGGTTTCTTGGTGCAGAAGAAAGGGATTGAAATTGACAAAAACAAGACAAAGGCTATCTTAGAGGCTCTTCCTCCAGCTAACAAAAAACAACTGCAAGTATTTTTAGGGAAGGTCAATTACCTCAGAAGGTTCATTTTCAATCTGTCAAGGAAAACTAAGGTTTTTGTGCCTCTGATCAAGTTGAAAAAAGAGAAAGAGTTCCAGTGGAAAGTAGAGCATCAAGAAGCTTTTGACAACATCAAGCAGTACTTGACTAATCCTCATATTATGACACCTCCAAGGCACGGAGCACCTTTAAAACTTTACGTGTTAGCATCTGAAGTAACAATTGGTGGAATGCTGGCTCAAGAAGATGAGGATGGCAACAGAAGAGTAATTTATTACCTAAGTCGTGTGCTAAATGATGTTGAGAGCCATTATTCTCCAATTGAGAAACTCTGTTTAGCTTTATATTTTTCTTGTTTAAAACTTAAGTACTATTTAATTCCTAGGAATATTTATGTAATTTCTAAATTTGATGTTCTTAAATATATGTTGTCTTCTCCAATATTACATGGTAGACTAGGAAAATAGATGTTGGCCTTAACAGAATTTTCTTTACATTTTGTTCCTGCAAGAGCTGTTAAGGGTCAGGTTCTAGTTGATTTTCTGGTTGACCATCCTTGTATTGACATTGATGAGAGTTTACCAGATTTTGTTGGTTTCGTGCCTTGGCAATTATATTTTGACAGTTCATGTCATAAGGGTGGTATTGGTATAGGTATTTTAATTATTTTTCCAAGTGGCAAACCAAGTAAATTCCTCTTTGAGTTGAATTATGCATGTTCCAACAATGAGGCAGAATATGAAGCATTAATAATGGGACTGGAATTATTATTAGAAAGAGGAGTAAAAAATGTAGAAATTTTTAGAGATTCACAGCTTGTAATCCATCAAGTATCACTTGAGATATGTGTGTTAGTGAAAATTTAAGAAAGTATTTCAATGTGGACACAAAGTTGTTGAGCGAGTTTGACAATGTTATTATGAGGCATGTTCCAAGGGAGTTAAATCAAGAAAAAAATGAATTAGCTCATATTGCTTCAAGATATAAGATCAAGTCCTCAACACTAGAAAAATTGGTAAGGATAAAGGATATATTTATGCCTTTGAAAGAAAGAGAAGTGTTGTTATTAGAAAAACTAGACCCAGAAGATTGGAGAGTACCAATTGTGGAATATTTAGAAAATACAAGTCTTAGCGTCGATAGAAAACTTAAATATAGGGCTCAAAGTTATGTTCTAATGAATAATGTCTTGTTTAAGAAATCTGTTGATGAAAATCTCTTTACATGTTTGGGAGAAAAAGAAACGTATCTGGCTCTTGCCAAAGTGCACGAGGGAATTTGTGATGCTCATCAGTCAGGAAAAAAATGAAATGGGTGATAAATAGGAGAAGATTGTATTGACTAACTATTCAAAGAGATTGTATAAATTATGCTAGGTCCTGTGAGGAATGCCAAAAACATGGAAGCCTTCAACATATTCCAGTGTCAGAATTGCATGTTATAATTAAACCATGGCCATTTAGAGGTTGGACTTTAGATATGATTGGGCAGATTCACCCACCTTCTTCTAAAGGTCATAAGTTCATTTTGGTTGGTGTTGATTATTTTTCTAAATGGGTAGAGACTATCCCTTTAAGGAGGTAACTCACAATGAAATAATTGATTTCATTGAGGAGCATATTGTGCATAGGTTTGGAATTTCTCAGTCTATTACCATTGATCAAGGAATCATGTTTATTGAAAAAAAGGTCATGGAATATGCCAAGTCTAAGGATGTAAAAATGCTTTCTTCTACACCATATTATGCCCAAGCCAATGGACAAGTGAAGGCAGTGAATAAAATTTTGATTGCATTAATTAAAAAATACATTGGAAGGCAGCCAAGAAATTGGCACCAAACTCTCAGTGAAGTTCTTTGGGCTTACTGAAATTCCCCAAGAGATTCTACTGAAACCACCCCGTATAAGTTAGTTTACGGTCATGATGCGATTTTGCCAATTGATATTAATTTGCAAAGTATAAGGGTGGCTAGATAAGATGAGATACCAGTAGTAGATTATTGGAATTCTTTGTATGATGAGCTTAATGAACTAGATGACGAAAGGTTGAGAGCTTTAAAACGGGTGATCCGAAAAAAAGAGATTATATCAAAATCATACAACCGCTGTGTTAAAGCAAAGACATTTGCAGTTGGAGATTTAGTGTGAAAAATAATTTTGCCTATAGAAAAAAAGTCAAAAACTTATGGTAAGTGGTCTCCAACTTGGGAAGGACCTTATGTAGTTGCAAGATTTATTCTGAAAATGCCTATAAGATTATTGAAGTCGGATCAGGAAGAAGAATTCCTTCAATAAATGGCAAGTGTTTAAAAATATATAGGCCATGCATTCATGAGATAAACATTCCACATGTTTAAAGATACAAAAATGTCCAGTTGAAGTGTCAAGGGTTAAAATAAAGAGTTAACTAATATTTGCAATTTAGTTTGTAAAAGGTAACATATCCATGTAATTTCTATGAATTGCAAGTTCCATTAACAATGTAAAGCATTAAGATTATGAGGCAGATATGTGTCCAAGGCATTAATTTAAAATAAGAGTCAATACAGAAAATAACTTATCATTTTGTGAGTGTAGTATAGTACATGCCAACATATAGAACTAAAAGGTTTAGTGAATAAACCTGTGTAAAGCTAGAAGCATGTCAACAAATGCACATTTGATTTATTTTGACAGCACTTAAGGCAAATGTACACGAGATGGCATTCAAAAGCAAGTGTCAACCAGTCTACAAAATAAAGATAGGGTGCATACAAAAGTGAATAATAAAAAAAACTCTAAAAGTTCAAAAAAGTGAAGATTGCAGAGACATATTAAAAGGACAAAAGTTCACATAAGAAATACAAGACTAAGCTTCAAAGATCTCTTTCAAATGAGTAACTTCAGTTTGGAGAGCGGTTTGAAATTTCCTGGCTTCTTTTGCACCTTCATGTGAAGAAAGCATTTTCTTTTCAAGGGACTGTAAGGATGCATTGCTACTATCAAGCATGCTGCTTACTTTGGCAAATTGACCTTTATTCTTTTTCAAAGCGGCGTCCAGCTTATTTTTCATCCCTCTCTTGATAGTCAACTGCTGTTCCAAGTCTTGAATCTCCCTAGATAACTCATGAGCCCGATCTTTAGCTTTCGTAATATAGGCAGCCAGTGTGTTTTTAGCAATCTCAAAAGAAGAGGCATCTTGTTTCAACCTAGAAAAAGTTTCAGTTGAGTGTTGATGTGAGGAGATAGCTACTTGAGACTCAGGAAATTTGATGTAAAGGTCCTCATAAACCTTTCGCAAGCGAATCAACAAAGGATCAATAGTCTCAGGATATGGTGTAATGGATAAGGTCTGAAGAATATCATAAAGATGAGCCTTAAGGTTTGGATCGGTGACAAGTGTCAAAAGAGGTTTGGATAAAATGACACCGAGTTATTGGGCCAACGGAAGCAGGATGAATTTGTTAGCAGTCTCGGTTGTGGGAGGTGTAACATGGAGCTGTTCGGTTGGAAGGTGACTTTGAATAGTAGAGCAAGATTCAACTATGGCCTTCTGTGTATCCATACTACATGCATATGCTTTATTCAAGCTTTCTAAGTCAGACAACAAATCATTCACCACATTAGGGGTATGAACATGAATGGAAATGATTGGCACTTATTTTTCTGCCCATTCACTCAGGGAGATTTCAGAATTTTGAAGCTAAACAAAAAATGCAAAAGAAGGTGTCAACATAAAAAAAAGGATATAAGGAAGAGATACTAATAATCAGGCTAAATGACATGTCATACCTTATTAGCTTTGGGGTTAGGTGTAGGCGTATCAGATGTGGCAGCCATCAGATTTTCAGTGCTAGGCATAATCAGTGAAGTGGTAGGAGCCGCGTGGACCTAAAGCAAGAAGTGAAATGAGGACGAAGGTAATTAATGAGACTAAAAAAATCAGCATAAGAGACATCATCATCATTTAAGTTCTTCAAGATAATGCTATTTTTAATATGGAGTATGTGAGAATATATAAAAATGCCTGAGAAGCAAGTTGACCACTGAGGCTAAGGGCATCAACATCATTATCTTCCGAAGATGATTTAGTCACTGCTTTATCACTAAACGAGTTGTTCTCATTTTCCTCTTTATTTTTCTGAGAGACTACCAGTCCGTTAAGGTTGCCATCGGATATATTTGATGTGTCATCCTTATCATCACTATTTGAAGATGTTGACATTGCAATTGGTTCAAGTCTTCTCTTTACCCGGCTGCTTGAATAATTAAAATTGAGTTTCTTTTTTCCTACAAGCTTACCAAAAGTCTTTCTCAAAAGAGGATTGGCAGTAAGTAAGGTAGTGTTTTCCTCTGTAACACACACACACACACACACACACACACACACACACACACACACACACACACACACACACACACACACACACACACACACACACACACACACACACACACACACACACACACACACACACACACACACACACACACACACATATATAATAATAATAATAATTAAAATAGGTGTCATTCTTAGAAGGCATTATGCATGAAGGAAATAACATTAATAACAACAGCACAGAGAATAGCATAATTTTTTGAATTCAAATGGGCAAATAATTTAGTGGTAATTACCTTTTTTGACGATTGATGCTCTCCTCATGGTGAACGAATCCCCACACCTTCGTACAACTGTACTACCAAGTACACTGGGTCGTCCAAGTAATACCTGAGCGAGTCAAGGTCGATCCCACGAGGATTGTGGTTTGAAGCAAGCTATGGTTATCTTATAGGTCTTAGTCAGGTAGATCAGAAGGTTGATGATTTGAAAGATAGAATTACAATGTGTAATTATAAGAATAGGAATAGGGATAAGGAAATAAATGGAATCAATAATGGGAATAGAGTTGAGGATGGGAGTTGCTTTGCCTTTCTGAATTAACTCCGGTATTACTGCTCTCTTTGCTTGTGAGTGATTTCTTCAATGGCAGGCTATATGTGATTGACACTGATTTAAGCAGCTGCCAATACTCCTCCAGATCTGAACCCCAGGTTTAATGCGAATCTATCTCTATTTGAAGGTGAAGCACGTACAGTCCATTCTCCTTCATGATCCTACTCAAAACGCCATAGACAATGTCTGATCTTCCGGATCAGAGAATGCTGTATCTTTGGTTCTAGCCCCTACCACAGAGACCCTAATCTCTCCATAAATTGGCTGAACTGATGTCTCGAGAAGTCCCCAACGAAGTCATGGATTAGCCGTCTGAGAGACGTGTATTCAAGCTGGTGGTTCATCGTTGTCTGATGAAAGACGCATTCTGAACCCATGTAGAATGTGATAACCTTATGCCAGTTCAACACATTCATAGTGATGAAGAATGAATACACATCTTAGAATTAATCAAACACGGATCGAAGAGAAACAGTAATACTTTTATTAATTCATATGACTCAGCAGGGCTCCTCCCCTCAATCTAGGAGGTTTAGAAACTCATACTGAAGGTAAAACAATGGAAAAACATGAATATGGCAGACCTCCCTCTGCGGGAGGTATAGAAGGTTCTAAAGTCTCTTGAATTACATAAATAAGATCCCTTAAATACTAAACAGATGACTAGTAAGGGTAAAACAGTCTATTTAGTGCTAAAATCCACTTTTGAGGCCCACATGGTGAGTGGTTGGGCTGAGCTTTAATAAAATTCACGTGCTATGAGGCTCCATGGGCATGGAATGCCAGCTAGGGTATCCTCTCTAGGCCTTTGGACGCTGGGTTCTGCTCTTTGGGCGCTGGATGCCTGGAAGGGGGCAGAAAGTTGACGTTGGACGCTAGTTTTGGGCCTTCTAATCCGAAGCAAAGTATAGACTATTATATATTGCTGGAAAGCTCTGGAAGTCAGCTTTTCATAGCCATTAAGATCACTCCATTTGGACTTCTGCAGCTCTAGAAAAGCTCTTTCGAATGCAGGCATGTCAGATTTGGACAGCATTTGCAGTACTTTCTCTGTCTCTAAATCAGACTTCTACTCCAGCTTCTCAATTTCAACCAAAAAATACTTGAAATTTCCCAAAAATACAAAAACTCATAGTAGAATCCAAAAATATGAATTTAACACTAAAACCTATAAAAACTTAATAAAAACTACTAAAATCTATATGAAAGTGATGCCAAAAAGCGTACAAAATATCCCCTCATCACCTCACTTGTTGCATTATAAGAGTAGTGATCATCCTTTGACAACAGGTACTAAAAGTGACCTTCATGGAAGAGTGATACATTTTCCACCAAGAGAAGAATGAATATGTGGTTAACAAACAAGGTCTAAAAGCGAATAGGTGGAATTTATTTCTCCACGAAGCATTGTCCTTCTAAAAATTTAACAGATCTTCTGGTTAAGTAGCTTTGATATACAAAGATTGAGACTCTTGAAGATGGTAAGGGGACAGAATGGTTTGAGCTAACCCAAACTATCTAAAAATGGCATTTGGCATGTAAACTGCTGTTCTTAGGTAATCTTCACCTGGAAATCCAGCAAAAAGTAGTTGGGAAGTCAAGAATTGTGACCAAATAGTGATACTTTCCTTTTGTGAAATCTTAGCTGGGGTAAGAGATCGCGTCAACCATTTCGGACTAGTTTGACAATTAGCAAAATGAATTAAATTGATGTTGTGGTCTTTCTCTGGCAAGTAATAGAAAACACGGAAGAAGTGTTTCATTTTATCATGTGAGGCCATCAACTTGTCGGAAAAAACTAAGTTGAGCAGATGGTGTCCTGCAATCACAGAATCTGTAGGACCTTTTTGAGTCAAACGTAGTTGTAGCTCACACTAAAAAATGGCAGACAGCCACAATTGAAAGAACCAAACAGGGCCGTCAACATTAGTGATTCTCTTCTTCTCTCTCATAAGGTCTGTGATCCAATCCAGAGTGAGATATAGTCGAGCTAGAAATAATTTAGCTAAACACAACTTCCTACCTTCGGCTAATATAATGGCCAATGGGAGATAAGTGACTTCAACTTGAATACTTCGGGTACAGAAAATAGCACCGCTCAACTAATAGAGAAAAAATACTATGTGCTCATTATCAGAAATAGGTGCTTCATCTTGACCTCTGTTATTGAAAATGAAGCTCCGGTAAGTGGTTGAAGAGATATCAATGACATACTTAACTCCTATGGTCGACTTGGTAGTAGTTAAAATTTTCTCTCCCAAAGGAGGTAGGCCAGTTATAGCAGCTACATCCAGAAGAGTAGGCGTAATCATACGGTATGGGGTGTGAAAAGTATGAGAAGTCTCACCCCAGAAATACAATGCACTTTCCATTAATCCTGAATTGATAGTGTAAGAGTTTTTACTAAGTTGAATTAGATCGTATATTCCAATCTCTTTCCACAAGGTCATCTTTTCAGTTTCAACCCTATTTAACCAAGTATGGTAAACTCCAATGTTGGTCTTTGGGAGATTTCTGAATATCCTGTTGTTGGAGTCAAAGTATCCAACAGGAATATAGTCTTGAAAAGCAACGGATTTTCTTTCAGGGTGACCAGGAAAAGAATTTTTTATCTTGTTTGCGACTTTGGGAGAGATAATAGGGCCGATGAAAGCTGAGTCTACACCGTCAATGGTGAAAGGGAGTAGCACCTGAGATTTCCATATTTTTTATTTTGAAGCCTCTGGTTCAAGAGCAAAATCTTTGCCCTTTTTGACAACAGGCTTATCTCAAATGACCACTTTAGATGAAGCAGGAGGACTTGTTGTCAGATGGTGGCTTGAGGTTGCCATAAGAGTACAGATTGAAAAAAAATCCAAGTATTGAGTGTCGAGGTTGTCAACAATCAACAAACATGCTGAAAAGGTAGAAAGTAATGCATAAGAAATTAATAAAAGTTGATTTTATATGGTTTTAATTTGGTTTAAACAATAAGCAAGGACTTAACATGGAACAAGACTTAATATGTTTGTCAATACTCATAAATAAAATATATGTATATTAGTAGCCTATTTATTTAGGATTTTATCACAAATTCACAATAGAATAAAAAAGAAGAGATGCCTCTTTGAAAATTAGAACATCCTAATGTTTTTTCAATTAAAAAAAAAACTAAGATAAAGAGCATTTGAATTCCAGTACACATGAACATGCCCAAGAAAGTAATTTGAAAATTTTTTTGTTCATAAAATTTAATACAATGAAGCATACATGTAATTTGAAGAATAGAGAACATATTAAACAAGATCATAGGTTGAAAAAAGAATTATATATAGTTGTAAATATCAGCAATTTACCAAATAATGTAATTAGCTCATAAAGTCATATTAATCAAATTAAGAGAACAAAAAACAACAACGTAGAATTAAAGAATAAGGATTTAATAGTCAAATCTTAATTTGAGTCAAAGAAGGTAAAAGAAAAATGGAAGAAAAATGCTCTCCAAAGTAAAATTCTAGTACTCATAGATAACACAAGAGATATTATTCACACTATTTTTGGGGGTTAGGGTTTCTCTAAATCAACAATGGAAAAGAGATAGATAAAATAGAGCTAGCAATTAAATCTTACCTGAAATATCAGAAGAGTTAGGTATAGTTGAACCCTTGTGAATGGAAGAAGCCAACTATAGTAGATAAAATTTGGAAGAATAGGAAACGCAGAGTTGAAGAAGAAGTTTCTGGATGTGAAAACACTAACTTATTCTCTCTCACACAAGTATTACAAGATGATAAGATACTGAGTTGTTTTATTTTTGTTTGGTCAAAATAAAGATAAATAAATAGATAAATAAATAAATAAAAATAACAAAAAAAAAGGGAGAATACAACACTGTACGAGTACTCCTATTTATATTCTAAGTTAATATTTTGAAATAAGATACTTGTCAATATATATATATATATATATATATATATATATATATATATATATATAAAATAATAATAATAATAATAATAATAATAATAATAATAATAAAATATATGTATATATAATAAAATAAAATATATATATATAAAATAAAAAAATAACAGTAATAAATTTAAAAGAATAAATAAATACATGTTTATATATGCTTCTTTTATTGCTATAAACAACAAGATTTTTTCACTTTCAATCACTATATGACTTCAAGTGAAAAATCTTGGGAACATTATGTTAGACAAAAAATATTACTTTTATAAAAAATTATGAAAAAATAATTAGTTATATAGTTATGTTTCTGCATATAATATTTATATTTATTTTAATTAAATTAGGTCATTTGACAATTTGAATATTTATTTTTAGTTTTTGAATTGGTATCAAACAAGTGTGAGAATAGTTATGGATGCCATTCACATTTTCACTTGATAACTGTCAGTTGACATTAGGTTAGTCTATAAATAGAGCTTTTAAGCATATTTTGTAAGGAGTTCAGTTCTTTTGGAAAACACTTAGAAACCAAAACGTCCTCAACCCCTTGGCATCATAGAGTAAAATTGAGAATCTTAAGTAATTTTGCTGAACTCAAACACTTGTAATTTGTTTATTTCCAGTTTTTATTAATAAAATTTCTCTACTTTTACTTGTTCATCTATTTTACGTTTATGTTTCTTCTTCATCTTCTCTAATTTCTTGTTTGCTTTAATGTCTGCAATTTACTTTGTCTCCGGCATCTCGCATTTCTTTGTTTATTTGTTACTTTCAATCCTTTTTAATTCTTATCAAGGTTCTGAAAACCAGTTCGAACTGGCCGGTTAAACCGTGAACCGGTGAAGTTTCCGGTTCGAACAGAAGTCATAACCATCCTTTTTTAAACCGGAAATCGGCCAATCGAACCAAACCGGGACCCGGCCAGTTTTCAGATTTTCCACCAAACCTAATCCTCTTCTCCCGTCCTTGAGCACTCACTTCACTTACACTACCCGCAGCAACATCTGGCCATCGAGCTCCTCCATCACTCTGTCACTTGCTCCGTCCAGCCACCGCCGTGCCACCCTGCCGTCGCAACTGTCATCTCCAACCACTCTCGCTCAAGCCATTCCCCCAATTCTCAGTCCTTCCTCTCTCAACTCTCAACCCTAGGTTACAGTCTCCCCCACTACCACTAGGCTCGACTCAGCGCTAAACAATCGGTGCCTCCGCCTGTATATTCTCCTGGTAGCCTGTTGTCCATCGCACGTCGTGGGTCGTCGTGCTTATTGCCTAGTCGACCGTCGCCCTCACCTTCTCTTCACCGGTGTTCTTGCTCCTTCTCCCTCATACTCTGCTCATTACTCACTTCTCAGAGTCTCATACTAAAAGTAATGGTTATTTTCTTGCCTTTTTTTGTTCATTTGTTGTTCAGATTCAGAGATGTCCCTTTCCTCCTTTGCTTGGTAAGATTAGTATGATTTAGTTTATTCATTCAAGATCTTGCTTAGGTTTTTTTTATGCTTAATCACTTAGTTGGGCATTTGGTTAAATTGGGGATAATTGTGCAGAACAATGACTGGATGAACGTTGCAGATCTTTTTTAGTTAGTGGTTCTTTTAATTAGTAGGTTGCAGTTTTAGTTCTTATTTGGTTGTTGGATTGCTATATTAACTTATTTTGTTATTGATGAGCGGATAATTTATACGCTTTTTGGCATTATTTTTAGTATGTTTTTAGTAGGATCTAGTTACTTTTAGGGATGTTTTCATTAGTTTTTATGTTAAATTCACATTTCTGGACTTTACTATGAGTTTGTGTGTTTTTCTGTGATTTCAGGTATTTTCTGGCTGAAATTGAGGGACTTGAGCAGAAATCAGATTCAGAGGTTGAAAAAGGACTGCTGATGCTGTTGGATTCTGACCTCCCTGCACTCAAAGTGGATTTTCTGGAGCTACAGAACTCAAAATGGTGCGCTTCCAATTGCGTTGGAAAGTAGACATCCAGGGCTTTCCAGCAATATATAATAGTCCATACTTTGGCCAAGAATTGACGACGTAAACTGGCGTTCAACGCCAGCCTTCTGCTCAAATCTGGCGTCCAGCGCCAGAAAAGGATCCAAAACCAGAGTTGAACGCCCAAACTGGCACAAATACTGGCGTTCAACTTCACAAATGGCCTCTGCACGTGCAACACTCAGGCTCAGCCTAAACACACACCAAGTGGGCCCCGGAAGTGGATTTATACATCAATTACTTACTCATGTAAATCCTAGTAGCTAGTTTATTATAAATAGGACCTTTTACTATTGTATTTGGCATCTTTGGATTACCTTATGATCCTTTGATCACGTTTTGGGGGCTGGCCCTCTTGGCCATGCCTGGACCTTTCACTTATGTATTTTCATACGGTAGAGTTTCTACACTCCATAGATTAAGGTGTGGAGCTCTGCTGTTCCTCAAAGATTAATGCAAAGTACTACTGTTTTCTATTCAATTCTTCTTATTTCTCTTCTAAGATATCCATTCGCACCCAAGAACGTGATGAATGTGATGATTATGTGTGACGCTCATCATCCTTCTCCCTTATGAACGCGTGCCTGACAAACACTTCTGTTCTACATGAATTAAGCTAGAATGAGTATCTCTTAGATCTCCTAACCAGAATCTTCGTGGCGTAAGCTAGAGTGATGGCGGCATTCAAGAGAATCTGGAAAGTCTAAACCTTGTCTGTGGTATTCCGAGTAGGATTCAATGATTGAATGACTGTGACGAGCTTCAAACTCGCAATTGTTGGGCGTTAGTGACAGACGCAAAAGGAGGGTGAATCCTATTCCAGCATGATCGAGAACCGACAGATGAATAGCCGTGCCGTGACAGGGTGCGTGAGCATATTATTCACTGAGAGGAGGGGATGTAGCCACTGACAACGGTGATGCCCTTGCATACAGCCAGCCATGGAAAGGAGTAAGACCGATTGGATGAAGATAGCAGGAAAGCAGAGGTTCAGAGGAACGAAAAGCATCTCCATTCGCTTATCTGAAATTCTCACCAATGAATTACATAAGTATCTCTATCCCTATTCTATTATTTATTATTCGAAAACTCCATGATTATTTTATATCCGCCTGACTGAGATTTACAAGGTGACCATAGCTTGCTTCATACCAACAATCTCCGTGGGATTCGACCCTTACTCACGTAAGGTATTACTTGGACGACCCAGTGCACTTGCTGGTTAGTTGTATCGAAGTTGTGACAACTATGTATTGAGATCAGAGCACCAAGCTTTGGAGCCATTACCAGGATTTGTTCGAGCCTGGAGATCACAATTTCGTGCACCAAGTTTTTGGCGCCGTTGCCGGGGATTGTTTGAGTTTGGACAACTGACGGTTCATCTTGTTGCTCAGATTAGGTAATTTTCTTTTTGTTTTGTTTTCAAAAATTTTTCAAAAAGCTTTCAAAAATTTTTCTTTTGTTTTCGAAAAAAAATAAAATAAAATAAAATAAAATAATAAAAATAATGTTTTCAAAAATAAATTATTCTATGGCTTCAAGATTTTTAAGAATGAATTCTAGTGTTTCATGAAACATGTTGAATCCTATCTGGCTGTAAAGCCATACCCAAACTGCTTTAGGATTGGTATTCAACTAATCACTCCAGTCCATGTAATTATATGCTAAAGCTTGGCTGGCTATTAAGCCATGCCTGACCCTTTGATTGGAGCTTTAGAGCATAAGATTCCTAGAATTCATATTAAAAATTTTGGAATCCTTATTTTTCTTTTTCAAAATAATTTTTCAAAAAATATAAAATAAAAATCCAAAAAAAAAATTTAGAAAATCACAAAAATCAAAAATATTTTTGTGTTTCTTGTTTGAGTCTTGAGTCATATCATAAGTTTGGTGTCACTTGCATATGCATCTTGCATTTTTCGAAAATCTCATACATTCATGGTGTTCTTCATGATCTTCAAGTTGTTCTTGGTAAGTCTTCTTGTTCGATCTTGATGATTTTTTGTTTTGTGTCTTTTCATGTTTATCATATGCATTCTTGAATTCTTAGTGCGTAAGCATTAAAGAATTCTAAGTTTGGTGTCTTGCATGTTTTCTTTGCATTAAAAATTTTTCAAAAAATATGTTCTTGATGTTCATCATGATCTTCATAGTGTTCTTGGTGTTCATCTTGACATTCATAGCATTCTTGCATGCATTCATTGTTTTGATCTAAAAATTTCATGCATTGCATAATTTTCATGTTTTCATAAAAATTCAAAAAATCAAAAAAATATCTTTCCCTTTTTTTCTCTCATCAAATTCGAAAATTTGAGTTGACTTCTTCAAAAAATTTTAAAATCAAGTTGTTTCTCATGAGTCAAACCAAATTTTCAATTTGAAAATCTTATCTTTTTCAAAATCTTTTTCAAAAATCAAATCTTTTTCAAAATTCTTAGTTATTTTCGAAAATTTCAAAAATATTTTTCAAAAATCTTTTTCTTATTTTTATACCAAATTTTCGAAAATAACAATAACAATTAATGTTTTGATTCAAAAATTTCAAGTTTGTTACTTGCTTGTTAAGAAAGATTCAAACTTTATGTTCTAGAATCATATCTTATGATTTCTTGTGAATCAAGTCATTAATTGTGATTTTAAAAATCAAATCTTTTTCAAAACTAATTTCAATCATATCTTTTCAAAAATATCTTCTTATCTTTTTCAAAAATTTGATTTCAAAATATCTTTTCTAACTTCCTAACTTCTTATCTTTTCAAAATTTGTTTCAACTAACTAACTAACTTTTTGTTTGTTTCTTAACTTTTTCAAAACTACCTAACTAACTCTCTCTCTCTAATTTTCGAAAATATCTTCCCTCTTTTTCAAAAATTTCTTTTTAATTAACTAATTATTTTTATTTTTATTTTTTATTAAAAAAATTTTCGAAAATTACTAACATTTTTCAAAAACCATTTTCGAAAATCACTAACTCTTTTTCAAAAATATTTTCGAAAATTCTCTCTCTCCCATCTTATTCTATTTATTCATTCATATCCTAACATCTCATCTCACATCTCTAGCCTCCTCACAGTTGTGTTTCTTCCATTATATTACATTATTTGTCTCCCCCTCTTCTTCTACTCACACAGGGATCCCTATACTGTGGTATAAAGGATCTCTATTATTATTATTATTTTTCTGTGCCTTCTTCTTTGTCATATGAGCAGGAGCAAGGATAAGAACATTCTTGTGGAAGCAGATCCAGAACCTGAAAGGACTCTGAAAAAAAAAATTTAAGAGAAGCTAAATTACAACAATCCAGAAATAACCTTTCAGAAATTTTCAAACAGGAAGAGGAGATGGCAGCCGAAAATAATAATAATATAAGGAAGATGCTTGGTGACTTTACTGCACCTAATTCCAATTTACATGGAAGAAGCATCTCCATTCCTGCCATTGGAGCAAACAAATTTGAGCTGAAACCTCAATTAGTTTCTCTGATGCAGCAGAACTGCAAGTTTCATGGACTTCCATCTGAAGATCCTTTTCAGTTCTTAACTGAATTCTTGCAGATATGTGATACTGTTAAGACTAATGGAGTAGATCCTGAAGTCTACAGGCTCATGCTTTTCCCTTTTGCTGTGAGAGACAGAGCTAGATTATGGTTGGATTCTCAACCCAAAGACAGCCTGAACTCTTGGGATAAGCTGGTCATGGCTTTCTTAGCCAAGTACTTTCCTCCTCAAAAGCTGAGCAAGCTTAGAGCTGATGTTCAAACCTTCAGACAGAAAGAAGGTGAATCCCTCTATGAAGCTTGGGAAAGATACAAACAGTTGACCAAAAAGTGTCCTTCTGACATGCTTTCAGAATGGACCATCCTGAATATATTCTATGATGGTTTATCTGAGCTATCAAAGATGTCACTGGACACTTCTGCAGGTGGATCCATTCACCTAAAGAAAACGCCTGCAGAAGCTCAAGAACTCATTGACATGGTTGCTAATAACCAGTTCATGTACACTTCTAAAAGGAATCCTGTGAGTAATGGGACGCCTATGAAGAAGGGAGTTCTTGAAGTTGATACTCTGAATGCCATATTGGCTCAGAACAAAATATTGACTCAGCAAGTCAATATGATTTCTCAGAGTCTGCATGGAATGCAAGCTGCATCCAACAGTACTCAAGAGGCATCTTCTGAAGAAGAAGCTTATGATCCTGAGAACCCTGCAATAGCAGAGGTAAATTACTTAGGTGAACCTTATGGAAACACCTATAACTCAACATGGAGAAATCATCCAAATTTCTCATGGAAGGATCAAAAGCCCCAACAAGGCTTTAATAATGGTGGAAGAAACAGGTTTAGCAATAGCAAGCCTTTTCCATCATCAACTCAGCAACAGACAGAGAACTCTGAACAAAATGCTTCTAATTTAGCAAATCTAGTCTCTGATCTATCTAAGGCCACTGTAAGTTTCATGAATGAAACAAGTTCTTCCATTAGAAATCTGGAAGCACAAGTGGGCCAGCTGAGTAAAAGGATCACTGAAATCCCTCCTAGTACTCTCCCAAGCAATACAGAAGAGAACCCAAAAGGAGAGTGCAAGGCCATTGACATAAGCGCCATGGCCGAACCTGTAAGGAGAGGAGAGGACGTGAATCCCAAGGAGGAAGACCTCCTGGGACGTCCAGTGATCAATAAGGAGCTTCCCTCTGAGGAACCAAAGGACTCTGAGGCTCATCTAGAGACCATAGAGATTCCATTGAACCTCCTTATGCCCTTCATGAGCTCTGATGAGTATTCCTCTTCTGAAGAGAATGAGGATGTTACTGAAGAGCAAACTGCCAAGTTTCTTGGTGCAATCATGAAGCTGAATGCCAAATTATTTGGCATTGATACTTGGGAAGTTGAACCTCCCTTGTTCATCAATGAACTAAGTGATCTGGATCAACTGACATTGCCTCAGAAGAGACAGGATCCTGGAAAGTTCATAATACCCTGTACCATAGGCACCATGATCTTTAAGGCTCTGTGTGACCTTGGTTCAGGAATAAACCTCATGCCCCTCTCTGTAATAGAGAAACTGGGAATCTATGGGGTGCAAGCTACTAAAATATCACTAGAGATGGCAGACAGCTCGAGAAAACAGGCTTATGGACAAGTAGAGGACGTGTTAGTAAAGGTTGAAGGCCTTTACATCCCTGCTTATTTCATAGTCCTGGATACTGGAAAGGAAGAGGATGAATCCATCATCCTAGGAAGACCTTTCCTGGCCACAGCAAGAGCTGTGATTGATGTTGACAGAGGTGAAATATTCCTTCAATGGAATGAGGACTCCCTTGTATTTAAAACTCAAGGATTTCCCTCTGCAACCATAGAGAGGAAGCAGAAAAAGCTTCTCTCCAAGCAGAGTCAACCAGAACCCCCACATTCAAACTCTAAGTTTAGTGTTGGGAGGCCACAACCAAACTCTAAGTTTGGTGTTGAACTCCCATATCCAAACTCTAAGTTTGGTGTTGGAGAGTCTCAACAAAGCTCTGCACATCTGTGAGGCTCCATGAGAGCCCACTGTCAAGCTATTGACATTAAAGAAGCGCTTGTTGGGAGGCAACCCAATGTTTATCTAATTCTTATTTTTATTGTTTTTCATGTTTTCTTAGGTTCATGATCATGTGAAGTCACAAAATAAATATAAAAATTGAAAACGGAATCAAAAACAGCAGAAGAAAAATTACACCCTGGAGGAGCATCTGTCTGGCGTTCAGCGCCAGAACAGAGCATGGTTCTGGCGCTGAACGCCCAAAATGGGCAGCTTCTGGGCGCTAAACGCCAGAACAGGCATGGTTCTGGCGTTCAACGCCAGAAATGGCACACAGATGGGCGTTGAACGCCCAAAATGGCCACCAACCTGGCGCTGAACGCCCAGAGTTGGGTACAAAGGCATTTTTACATGCCTAATGGGTGCAGGGATGTAAATCCTTGAACACCTCAGGATCTGTGGACCCCACAGGATCCCCACCTACTTCCACTCACTTCTTCTCACCACTCTCTTTCACACAACCCCACAAACACTCTTCCCTAAAAACCCCTCACCAATCACCTCAATCTCTATTCCCCACTAAACCTTCACCACTCACATCCATCTCCTCTTCCCCATAAACCTACCTCATAAACTCCACCTACCTTCAAAATTCAAAACCAATTTCCCACCTAAACCCACCCATATGGCCGAACCTTAACCCCCCTCCCTTCCCTATATAAAGACCTCCATTCTTCATCAAATTCACACAACACACCCCTCTACACTCTCCTTAGCCGAAACCACATCTCCCTCTCCCTCTCCATATTTCTTCTTCTTCTTCTTCTATTCTTTTGTTTATTGCTCGAGGGCGAGCAATATTCTAAGTTTGGTGTGGTAAAAGCATAGCTTTTTTGTTTTTCCATACATGGAAGAAAACGCACGCCCCTACACAAGGAGAGTCAACTTTGATCAAAGGTTGGACCAAGTCCTTATGGACATATGTGTAGAAGGAGCTCAATGGAAGATTGACTCCAAAGGCAAGCCGGTTCAACTAAGACGATTGGACCTCAAGCCTATAGCTAGAGGATGGTTGGAGTTTATTCAATGCTCAATCATTCCCACTAGCAACCGGTCTGAAGTTACTATAGACCGGGCCATCATGATCCATAGCATCATGATTGGAGAAGAGGTGGAAGTTCATGAGATTATACCTCAAGAACTCTATAAGGTGGCTGACAAGTCCTCCACCATGGCAAGGTTAGCCTTTCCTCACCTCATTTGCCACCTATGCAATTCAGCTGGGATTGACATAGAGGGAGATATCCTCATTAAAGAGGACAAGCCCATCACTAAGAAAAAGATGGAGCAAGCAAGACATGGAGCTCAAGAGGCGCAAGAAGCTCATTTCCATGAGATTCCGGAGATGCCTCAAATGCACCTTCCTCCACAAAACTATTGGGAGCAAATCAACACCTCCCTAGAAAAACTGAGTTCCAATATGGGACAACTAAGGGTGGAACATCAAGAGCACTCCATCATGCTTCATGAAATAAGAGAAGATCAAAAAGCAATGAGGGAGGAGCAACAAAGACAAGGAAGAGACATAGAAGAGCTCAAGGACATCATTGGTTCCTCAAGAAGGAAACGCCACCATCACTAAGGTGGATTCATTCCTTGTTCTTCTTTCTTCTGTTTTTCGTTTTCTATGTTATGTGCTTATCTATGTTTGTGTCTTCATTACATGATCATTAGTAGTTAGTAACTTTGTCTTAAAGATATGAATGTCCTATGAATCCATCACCTCTCTTAAATGAAAAATGTTTTAATTCAAAAGAACAAGAAGTACATGAGTTTCGAATTTATCCTTGAACTTAGCTTAATTATATTGATGTGGTGACAATACTTCTTGTTTTCTGAATGTATGCTTGAACAGTGCATATGTCTTTTGAAGTTGTTGTTTAAGAATGTTAAATATGTTGGCTCTTGAAAGAATGATGACTAGGAGACATGTTATTTGATAATCTGAAAAATCATAAAATTGATTCTTGAAGCAAGAAAAAGCAGCAAAGAACAAAGCTTGCAGAAAAAAAATATATATATATAGGCGAAAAAAAAAATAGAAAGAAAAAGAAAAAGCAAGCAGGAAAAGCCAATAACCCTTAAAACCAAAAGGCAAGGGCAAATAAAAAGGATCCCAAGGCTTTGAGCATCAGTGGATAGGAGGGCCTAAAGGAATAAAATCCTGGTCTAAGCGGCTAAACCAAGCTGTCCCTAACCATGTGCTTGTGGCGTGTAGGTGTCAAGTGAAAACTTGAGACTGAGCGGTTAAAGTCAAGGTCCAAAGCAAAAACAAAGAGTGTGCTTAAGAACCCTGGACACCTCTAATTGGGGACTTTAGCAAAGCTGAGTCACAATCTGAAAAGGTTCACCCAATTATGTGTCTGTGGCATTTATGTATCCGGTGGTAATACTGGAAAACAAAGTGCTTAGGGCCACGGCCAAGACTCATAAAGAAGCTGTGTTCAAGAATCATCATACTGAACTAGGAGAGTCAATAACACTATTCGAAATCTGAAGTTCCTATAGATGCCAATCATTCTGAACCTCAATGGATAAAGTGAGATGCCAAAACTATTCAAGAGGCAAAAAGCTATAAGTCCCGCTCATATGATTGCAGCTATGTTTCATTGATAGTTTGGAATTTATAGTATATTCTCTTCTTTTTATCCTATTTGATTTTCAGTTGCTTGGGGACAAGCAACAATTTAAGTTTGGTGTTGTGATGAGCGGATAATTTATACGCTTTTTGGCATTGTTTTTAGTATGTTTTTAGTAGGATCTAGTTACTTTTAGGGATGTTTTCATTAGTTTTTATGTTAAATTCACATTTCTGGACTTTACTATGAGTTTGTGTGTTTTTCTGTGATTTCAGGTATTTTCTGGCTGAAATTGAGGGACTTGAGCAGAAATCAGATTCAGAGGTTGAAAAAGGACTGCTGATGCTGCTGGATTCTTACCTCCCTGCACTCAAAGTGGATTTTCTGGAGCTACAGAACTCAAAATGGCGCGCTTCCAATTGCGTTGGAAAGTAGACATCCAGGGCTTTCCAGCAATATATAATAGTCCATACTTTGGCCAAGAATTGATGACGTAAACTGGTGTTCAACGCCAGCCTTCTGCCCAAATCTGGCGTCCAGCGCCAGAAAAGGATCCAAAACCAGAGTTGAACGCCCAAACTGGCACAAATACTGGCGTTCAACTCCACAAATGGCCTCTGCACGTGCAACACTCAGGCTCAGCCCAAACACACACCAAGTGGGCCCCGGAAGTGGATTTATACATCAATTACTTACTCATGTAAACCCTAGTAGCTAGTTTATTATAAATAGGACCTTTTACTATTGTATTTGGCATCTTTGGATTACCTTATGATCCTTTGATCACGTTTTGGGGGCTGGCCCTCTCGGCCATGCCTGGACCTTTCACTTATGTATTTTCATACGGTAGAGTTTCTACACTCCATAGATTAAGGTGTGGAGCTCTGCTGTTCCTCAAAGATTAATGCAAAGTACTACTGTTTTCTATTCAATTCTTCTTATTTCTCTTCTAAGATATCCATTCGCACCCAAGAACGTGATGAAGGTGATGATTATGTGTGACGCTCATCATCCTTCTCCCTTATGAACGCGTGCCTGACAAACACTTCTGTTCTACATGAATTAAGCTAGAATGAGTATCTCTTAGATCTCCTAACCAGAATCTTCGTGGCGTAAGCTAGAGTGATGGCGGCATTCAAGAGAATCCGGAAAGTCTAAACCTTGTCTGTGGTATTCCGAGTAGGATTCAATGATTGAATGACTGTGACGAGCTTCAAACTCGCGATTGTTGGGCGTTAGTGACAGACGCAAAAGGAGGGTGAATCCTATTCCAGCATGATCGAGAACCGACAGATGAATAGCCGTGCCGTGACAGGGTGCGTGAGCATATTATTCACTGAGAGGAGGGGATGTAGCCACTGACAACGGTGATGCCCTTGCATACAGCCAGCCATGGAAAGGAGTAAGACCGATTGGATGAAGATAGCAGGAAAGCAGAGGTTCAGAGGAACGAAAAGCATCTCCATTCGCTTATCTGAAATTCTCACCAATGAATTACATAAGTATCTCTATCCCTATTCTATTATTTATTATTCGAAAACTCCATGATTATTTTATATCCGCCTGACTGAGATTTACAAGGTGACCATAGCTTGCTTCATACCAACAATCTCCGTGGGATTCGACCCTTACTCACGTAAGGTATTACTTGGACGACCTAGTGCACTTGCTGGTTAGTTGTATCGAAGTTGTGACAACTATGTATTGAGATCAGAGCACCAAGCTTTGGAGCCATTACCAGGATTTGTTCGAGCCTGGAGATCACAATTTCGTGCACCAGTTATGCTCTTGATCTTTCTAATTTGTTACTTTGATAAATTGTTGTTCTAAGGGCTGTTCTTGATTTTGTAAATTGTAATTGTTAAGATTGTGTAGATTGTGCTAGTTTTGATATTTTAATAACTTATTAATTTGATAAATTGTATTTGTAGTTTGTTATTTTTTATTTTGATATCGGTGTACACAGGGAAGGAACTAGACAAAAGGTTATTCAATGTAATACTGAACACTATTAGTAATACGAACAAAGGTAATTCAATGTTCTTCACATCAATTCCTTAGTTCTAAGATTGATGCAGGTGTCCACAAGGAAGGAACGAGAAGCTATCTTAAATATGCTTCCTTAGATGTTATGTTTTTCTTAGATGAGTTTGTGGAATGTTAAGAAAACCCATAACGAGAAGCTCTGTTCCCCCGCGCTCCAGCTTTGTTTTTAATTATTAGTATGTTGTTCTAGTTCTTGTTTTCTTGTTGGTTTGCTATATTTTAAAGCTTTAGTTGTTCTTGTTATTTTGATTTTCAGTTCTAATTAATCTTATTAACTTGTTAATTTGATAAATTAATGTTTTAGTGCTATTAACTTTTAAATTTTAGATTGTTAAGTTGTTATGTTGTTCTTGACCTTTTGATAATTTGTTAATTTTATAAATTGTTCTTGTTATGGTTTGCTGTTCTTGATTTGATAAATTGTTCATGTTATTAATGTTGATTTGATAAATTATTCATGTTGTTGATCTTAATTTACTAAATTGTTCATGATGTTGATCTTTTTTAATTGTTCTTGACTTCTTGTATTAGAAAGAGAATGGAATTGAGGTATATCAATTTACAGGTAGCTATAAATTAAAAAGAGGATACTCACTGGGCAGAGCTCCTTTGTTACTTCATTAAATATTTTTTTGGGTTTCTAATGCAATACCTGAGATTAAGAATTGAATGGAAGATGAGCAATATTGACTTTCTTTTCGTTTGTTTGTTTGAATATGAATTCAAGATTCTGTAAAACTGACTTTTATTAGGAATCCTACCGCTTGCTCAATATGTTTCAGTTCCTCCCAGGCTGAGCCAACATACTGTGCATGACAGATTCAGGTCATGATGCAACAGAAGACTGGCAGTGATCAAATTAAATACCTCAAAATGTTAGTATTCTCTATGTAAGACCTCTAAATTTTAAAAAGTTATTAATTATTTACGATGCATTATATTTATTTAAGACTGTATTTCGGAGATTTTATATAAAAGTTGAGTAAACTCTTATTTTTTATTTAGAATTCTTATAATTGAAAAATAGTGAATATTTTATATGCCTTAATTTCAAATATTTATATTTTTAAGCTTATTTTATAAATGAAGGAGAATTAATTTATTTGTCTCCAATTTTTATTTAATTAGCATTTAATCAAAACTAATTTATAAATTTGTAATTGAAAGGGTATTTTAAAGATGGATATTTTATATTTAATTTTATATAATATCTCTTAATTTTATTAAAATTTAACAAAATCCCAATTTGTCCAAAAATCCCTAATTTCACATTTGCCCCAAATTAAACCCTAATCCTAAAAATAAAACGCAAAACCCTAATCTCCCTTGTACCTAACCCTAGCCGCCATTAGTCCTTCCCCTATTACACCCACAGCAAAGGAAAACAAAAGAAAGAAAAGAAAGAAAGAAAGAAAGAAAAGAAGAAAGAGAGAGGGAAAGAAGGGAAGCGGGAAAGGGGGGCCGCCGAGGAAGAGAAGAGGAAGACCCCGTGAGAGAGGGAGAGCGCCAGGGGAGGAGGAGCTGTCCGCATCGCCACCGTTGTGTCACCTATGCCGTTGACATCGTCCGTCGCGCCGCCACCATGCTGTGTCGCCGTTGAGGACAGAGACGCGAAGGAGAGGAGGCCGCGGGTCACTGTCCTCGAAGCTTCCGTCGTCACCGTGCAGAGCCGCCACCATCGTCATCATCGCAGGCTGCTGCTGCTGCGTATGTGATGTCGCCGCCTCTGGGTCCGTCACCGTCGAGGCTGGTCCCGGGCAGAAGAAGGAGAAAAGACCTCCGTTGCCCCCGAGCCAAACGCAGGAGTGAGAAGGAGCCTGCGGGAGAGGAGCTTGTTACCGCTGCTTCTGCCGCCGGAGAACACCTCTGCCGCCACTGAGATCTGCCGTCGGTAAGGTTTTAAGTTGGATTTTGTTTTCTTTGAATTTCAGGGAGCTTAATCATTGCTGTATGTCTGTTTCAGTCGCCATTGTCAGAGTTCTGGTCGCCGCTGCCGTTCGAGGTGGCTGCCGGAGCTACCGCCAAACCGGTTCAGCGACCGTCGCTGTTTCATTTTCTTAGTTCGGTAAGTATTCATGTTTTGGAAACCCGTGTTAATATTCTGTTATGTTTGGTTATAAACTGTGAGGTTCTAGTAACGTAGGGTCGTGTTTTGAGCATTATATGTCGCTTTTAAGTTGCGGTGAGTGCTGCGAAAGTAATCAGGGATTGAGTTTGCGGTTGCTGTTGGTTTCGGGTTAAGAGAAATGGTTTCGACGAGTCGAGGTAGGGGTTTTTCTTAAAATCTATTTTACATTACAGAGTTGTGATAAATAGATATTGATGCAAAAAAATATATTTCTGTGATTATATTTGTCTTGTGGATGTGATGGTTTGTTGGATTGGATTATTGGGTGCTTGATTGCTTGAGTGAAGCACAGTTGTTGATAAGAAATGGATTTGGAAAGTTATTTACTTGATTATTATGAAAAGTGGTTTTTCTTGGTTTGAAGTTAAATCGGTTTGATTTTGAGTCGGTCTGATTTTATAAATGATTTAATACTTGAGCTGGTTTGACTTTAAGAAGAGTTTTATTATTGGAATTGGTCTAATTTGAAAATACTTTGATACTGGAATTGGTTGAATTTTGGAAAGTGATTGAGATTTGAAAATGGTTGAGAAAGGGTTTGAGAAATGTTTGGATGGGACCCAAAAATGGTGGCAGTGTCCGAGTTTTAAAGGAAATGCTGCGGAAATTTTATAAAATTGGAAGTTTTATTTGAAGTAATTAATTAAAAAGATTTGTTTTTAAACATTCTATGTTTTATGATTGATTTATTTATCAAAGAAAGAATTATGTTTTGAATTGGTATTGTTAATGGACGGGATGGAAAGAAGGATGATGATGATTGATGAGGATTTTCTTTGAAATATGGTTTTTGAATGAATTTGGAAACGAGATTTGGATTGATGAATGATTATGATGTTGAGAATGTTGAGATATGATCTTTAAATTATTCATATGGCTTATGAATTTGAAATATCTGAGATACGAGGTTCCTTGGATTAAGTGTTGTGGCTTGCTACCACGTGTACCAGGTTGAAAACTCGATACTTTGTTGACCCTACGACGTAAGTGTGACCGGGCACTATATAAATTCCCGGGAATGTTACCCCCATTGAGCAATATTGATTATTTGAGAAAAAACTATGCATAGACTCTTGGGGATGCACGTCGGGGGACAGTCTAAGGACAATTCAGACTTGTCGGGTTGGCTGGATAACTGACAGATGAGCCTCATCAGCCATAGGACAGGTATGCATCATATGCATTTGTATGCTTTGCTTGGGTTTGAACTCGTTTTGGTTTGCCTAATTGCTAAACTGTTTGTAACTGCTACTTGAACTATTTGCTGTAATTGTTGCCTACTTGTGCTTTCCTTGTCTGTCTTGCCTGTGTTTGTCCTGGCGTGCTACATTTGAGAATGAACTTTGGTGCTGAGTTAATGATTATGTTGTTTGATTGCGTGGTTAGTTTCTGATTGAGATTCTTTTATAAGAAAGGAAAGGTTTCGGATTTTTGAAAAATTAGACATTGTTTCTTCGAAGAGGTTTTGAACGACTACCTATTGGTTTTTAAAAGATTCATAAGGCAATGATAATCACGGAACTTGAAAACAGTTTTCTTATTAAATATCTTCTTATGACAACTTTGAAACTCTGTGGTGAGACCGTGTGGTTAGGTTCTCACCCCCTACAGCTTTACCTTTTCAGGAACCAGATGAAGAAACATTAAGAAGAGTTAAACTGCGTTTGGTTTTATATGTTGTTGTATGAATTAGATTATTTTCTTCCCTCGTCTTTGTTATCACAAGTTTGTAAGAGGGATATGAGTTGTATGTTTTATATGTATATTATATTATAAGATATTATGTAAGGAATTTTGTATATGAATCTATGCCTGCTTGTATTTTTCTTAAAATAAAGTATTTATTTTCCGGTTTTCAAAGAACGCAGCGATACAGTGTCGAGTCACAGGCTCCTATTTTAATATTTAGTATGTAAAGTAGTCGTAATACTTCTTGCTATCAGAGTGGCGCAGCCGGAAGCGTGACATTCTGGTAGTGAGGGTGTTACACTCAATGCAGCAATTTATGTAATATGAAGATGGTGAATAATTGAATGGTTTGTGATTGATTATTTTTTTTTTTTTTTGTTATTTGACTTTTGTGTTTGTATTTGGATAAGATTATAATATTGTGGTTGATGTAATACTTTTAATTTGGATAATATTTAAAAGATTATATTAGTCTATAATTATATTTTTGTGTGTTTATTTATATTTTATTTATTATTTTTTTATAAAACGGTTTTTTCGGTTCAACCACGGTCGAACTGGTTGAACCTATGAACTAGTAAATCAGTAGTTAGAGCGATTTGATAATCGGTTCGATTTTTAGAACCTTGATTCTTATTGACGATACAATTGCAATATTGAGATACCCACATTTTTCTTTAAACATTAACAAAATTTGAGTAAAACATTAGGTGGCTTAATTTTTTTTCTTGCATTACAAGCAGTGAAGAACTATTTACTCCAGGGGTAAGTCTAGTACACTTACTCCACTTAATAACTTTTTATATGCAATGAATTTCTTTGATACAGCAGTCGATTAAATTGGTATATTGAATTTAATTTTAATACATTGATATATTTTTTTGCATTGACATATTTCATAATTAGAAACATGTGCCAATCAATTTTTCGGTGACAATGTATTAAAATTAGAGTCTTATCTTAATAATTATTCGTTCTAAAGAAGTTTAGAGCAATTTGATTTTTTGTATGAAATTTAACATACATCATCAAATTATACTCAGACCTATTGTTGGAAAAAATAGATTTCCACTCGTAAACAAATAAATAAGTTATTTACGACCGTCAATAACTGAATAAAAATAATAATAAATAAAGAATCTTTTCAAAAATTAGCTCAAATCTTTTGAATTTATCTAATGGACCATAAAATTTAAAGCATTGGATTAAATTGATAAATGATCTAATAGTTTATATTTAATTAGTTAATGATTTATTAAAAATATACTAAAAGATAACAAGTCTTCTGATATTTTAAAATTGTCCCATATAAAATTTGAGAACTAAGCGCTCATTTCAGCTGCTTGCTGTCTTCTTCCTCTTCGCGATGACCCCACCGCTTCTACCTTTACCTTCTTCCTCACTAAGTACCTTCCTATTTCAATTCAATTTATCGATTTCATCCAAATTCCTTTGAATTTGTTTCAGACGCGGTGCCTCTTCAGTTCTTTCAGGATTCTCCTCGGCACCATGATTTTTCCTGCTCTTCTACTATCCAAGTTGACGCAATTATCAAGAGGATTCTCAATTTGTTCTGCTGCACTGCACTCCTCTTCGCGTAAAGAGTGGGGTTTAGGGTTTGGCTTATGCACCCGTCTTCTACGGTACCTCTTTTCAACTCAATTGAAGTTGTATACTTTTTCTTTTAATTTTCTCTTTTCTCATTATTCAAAGTTTCATCATATGGTTTTCTCTGCTAATGGCTTGTCGGCAATAATTATTGTTTCCAATGGAGGAAAGTGGATTACTTTTGGAATTGAAGTTTGATGAGTTTGGAAAACTCCTATTTAATTTTGATGATGAACAAACATTATTAAAATATTTAATTACAAAATTATTGGTTTGATCTTAACTCATATTTGCTTAATTAATAATTTTGTTATGCAGATTTTATTGGGCCAAAAATAAATGAAATACAGCAAGCCCAAAGAAAGCTTTCCTTTGTGTACAATGCTTGAATCAAATATTCATCAGTAAAGCAAATGTTACTATTGGGCCAGAATTTAAATAGTATCACTAAGCCCAATTAGTTTGAAGGAATCAAAATTTTATTGGGTCAGATTAAGCTTTATTGCTACCAAGCCCAATTTGAATTTTGATGAATGTTTCCATGCTGATCCGAATCAAATATTCATCAAGAAAGCAAATGTTATCATTTGGGCCAGATTAAAACTTAATGTTACCAAGCCCAAC
The DNA here is from genome assembly GCF_003086295.3 of Arachis hypogaea. Taxonomy (NCBI): domain Eukaryota; kingdom Viridiplantae; phylum Streptophyta; class Magnoliopsida; order Fabales; family Fabaceae; genus Arachis; species Arachis hypogaea. The sequence continues at coordinate 29,675,153 of NC_092046.1, forward strand.
GCTATTTTTTATGAAAGTTTCCAAGCTTGGTCCGAAACCAAGTTTAAATGAAAGCTAAATGGCTTCATGCTTTCCAACGGATTCCATCTCTTTGTTAAGAATGGATTTCAAATTTTAATATGTTAGCATTGGAAACATGAGAGAGAACTTGACTTTGATTTGATGGGAATCATTATGATTAATGCTATACGCTACTCAAAGCAAGGGAAGTAAAAAGCAATCTATCAACTTGTTTCATTTTCATTTAATTGCTTTTACTTTAACTTCACATTCTCTCTCATCTCTTTCTTCTTCTTTCTTCGGTCCTTGTCCAGGAAATAATGGAAGAAATGTTCTTCAACCAATAGAAGGAAGAAGCTGCATGGATCAAGACCATCAAGCTAATTATGGCAAGAAAACATACTAAAATAAAAATGAGTTGTGGCTAAGATACTTACCAAATGTGGTCAAATTTGGTGAGGTTATCTTGAGCTTTTCATGCTCAAAAAGGAAGAAGAAGATCTCGGCCAACAAGGGAGATTCTTGAAGCATGGCTTGTCTTTGATTCTGCTCAACCACCACAGGGAGTAGCTAGAGTGGCGAAGTGATGGTTGAAGGCAGAGATTGAAGCAGATGAAGTCATCATCATCATGAAGCATCAAGGGCCAGAATTTCATCTTGGAGAGCAAGCCAAGGATGGAGAGCTCGGATTGATGAAGGGTGATGATCAAGAAAGGACTAGAGGTAATTGCATGTTGGGTTTTGCATGGTTATCTCTTCTCTCTCTATGTGGCCGAACCGGTTTTGTTGAAGGAGGAAGAAGTTGGTTCGGTTGTTGGCTTCAATAAGTGGAGGCTTCCCTCTTCTATAAAAAGAGAGAATAGCCACTGTTTGGAGCAAGGAGAAAATTTGAGAGTGCAAGGCACAGTGTTCTCAGAGCTACCTGAGCTAACAGTTTTCTCTTCTCCTTCAATGTATTCAGTTTTGTATTTTTCTGTTTAATTTTGTCATGTCTTGAGTCTCATGGAAAAAGGCAAACAGTGAGGTTTGTAATGAAAAAGCCATAGAGCGGACAAAGGCAGAGAGTGCAAAATTAAAAGAAAAAGCCATAGACGTCTTAGAGTTCCTTTGTTCATCTATGTTGTGTTTCATGATTCTGTGAGAATCCCCTTATAAGTTGGGTTAGCACTTTACAAGTTGTAATCAGATTGATTATAGTGAAATTCCATCATGTTTGTGATGGAGACTGGATGTAGGCTGCACTGCACTTAGCAGCTGAACCAGGATATATCTGGGTGTAATCTTTCTTCTCTCCAAATCCATTTCTGTTTTCTACTGCACAGGAGCAAAAACTAAAAAGTCTCGTGACAAGAGACGAGCAAAAATAAAAAGTCTCGTGTCTAGAGACGAGCTAAAACAGAAAAGTCTCCTCTGAGTTCACTAAGTGTTAGCAACACAAAAAAGGGGGCTAAGATTCAACCCCCTTCTCTTAGCCACTGAAACCATCAATTAGTATCAGAGCTTGGTCTCAAAGAGATCAAGCTTTGCAGCTTGGAGTAAAGATCCTCATGGTAGAAAACAGTGGCGCAAATGTGGTGTCTTATAATCTAACTGAAGGTCAATCAAGCAACAGACCCCTCTTTTCAATGGGAAAAATTATACCTATTGGAAGGAGAGGATGAAGATATTTGTACAAGTAGTGGATTACAGACTTTGGAAGATTATTCTCGAAGGGCCTCAATTTCCAACTATCACAAGTGCAGAAGGAGTTGTTTCTCTCAAACCAGAAGCAAGATGGACAGAAGAAGATAGGAAGAAGGTAGAGCTAAATGCCAAGGCAATAAATCTGCTCAACTGTGCTATAAGCTTCGAGGAGTACCGACGGGTATCAAGATGCACAACGGTAAAGGAAATCTGGGACAAATTGCAAATCACCCATGAAGGAACCACCATTGTAAAGAAGACTCGGACAGACATGTTGAATCGAGAGTATGAAATGTTTGCAATGAAGGAAGGAGAGTCCATTGATGAACTGTTCGAACGGTTCAATGCTATCATTGTTGGCTTAGATGCTCTGGGAATTACACATTCTGATTCTGTGCTAGTGAGAAGAGTGTTGAGATGTCTCACAAAAGAGTGGGAAACTAAAGCTTTAATTATTTCTGAGAGCAGTAGCTTAGATTCCATGACACTTGATGATTTGAGAGGAAATCTTCTTGCTTTTGAAAACACCTATTTGAAAAAAGATTCAAAAAAGAAAGGAATTGCTTTTTCTTCTATGACTAACCCTCTGGATGATGAATCCAGTGATAACTCTTCTGAAAATGAGTTTGTGTTGTTTGTAAAAAAATTCAGGAAAATGGCAAAGCTCAAAGGCAAAGGCAGCAACTCAAGAAGGATGAAGAAAGACTTGAGCAAAGTAATTTGTTACAATTGCAAGGAAATGGGGCATTTCAAATCTGATTGTCCCAAGCTGAAAAAGGAGGAAAAGCCGAAAAAAGAAAAGAAGAAAGGACTGATGGCCACATGGGAAGACTTGGAGAATGATTCTGATGATGATGATGAAGAAACCGAGACCAAGTCACAAACATGTCTCATGGCAGACCACATAGATCAGGTAGTCTTTCATAACCCTAACACTGAAGATCTTCATCTTATGATAGACCACCTTTCTGAAAAAATAAGATGTTTTCTTCTAGAAAATCAAGAACTTGAACAGCAAATTACCATTCTTAAGGCCGAAAACAGTTTTCTAAAAGAAAAAGTGAGAGAGGCCGAAACTGCTTGTGATCTTGTTGAAGAAAATAAGCAGTTAAGAGCCCAAGTTAGGAGCTGTGAAAGTAACCATTGTGTTCTTGCATATGTAGACTATTTTAAGCAAAATGAAGAGTTGCTTAAAGAGGTTAAAAGACTTAAGGAAGACTTGGCCAAGTTTACACAAAGTTCAGAAATTTTAAATCACATCTTGGCTAGTCAAAAACCTCTTTATGATAAGGCTGGGTTGGGGTTCTATAAATCTGAAAATTCACATTTTGAAAATATTGCTTCATCTTCTAATGACACAAGATTTCAAGATCCCACCTACTTTAACAAAAAGGCAACTCCAAGGTTTTGTAGACTATGCAATCGGAATGGACACTTTCCCATTCAATGCTTTTTCGGTGAAAGAATGGTTGGTGACAAGGTTTATAAAATTGTTTTTGATTACAATGGCTTAGGACATAGAAGATGGTTTAACATAAAAGGATCCAAAAAGATTTGGATACCTAAGGTTACTTAAGCATTGTTTTGTAGGTGTGCCTAGCATCCAAAAGGAAGGAAAATGTGTGGTATATGGACAGCGGATGCTCTAGGCATATGACCGGAAAGGCAACCTTCTTCATAAAGCTTGATGACTATGATGGAGGACTTGTCACTTTCGGTGATGATGCAAAAAGAAAAATTGTGGCTGTTGGGAAAGTTGGTAAAAACTTTTCTTCTTGTATAAATGATGTTCTCCTTATACATGGCTTGAAACATAATTTGCTTAGTGTTAGTCAACTTTGTGATTTGGGTTTTGAAGTTATCTTTAAGAAATTTGTTTGTTTAGTTGTGTGTGAAAAAACTGGGAATGTTCTTCTTGAAGCTAAAAGATGTAACAATGTGTATGGATTAACTCTTGAGGATTTAAAGGAACAAAATGTAACATGCTTTACATCTTTTGAATCTGAAAAATGGCTTTGGCATAGAAAGTTGGGACATGCTAGCATGTATCAAATTTCTAAGCTAGTCAAAAGAAATTTGGTTAGAGGAATCCCAAACATCAAGTTTGATAAGGATCTTACTTGTGACGCTTGTCAATTAGGCAAACAAGTAAAATCCTCTTTTAAATCAAAAGATGAAATCTCAACCAAAAGGCCATTGGAAATGTTACATATTGATCTTTTTGGTCCTACTAGAACTCAAAGTTTAAGAGGTAAACATTATGGTCTTGTGGTGGTAGATGATTACTCTAGATTTGGTTGGGTACTTTTCCTTACTCATAAGAATGATGCCTTTCATGCTTTTTTCCACCCTTTGTAAGAAAATTCAAAATGAAAAGGATTTGAAAATTGCCCATTTGAGAAGTGATCATGGAAGAGAATTTGAAAATCAAGATTTTGAAAAATTCTGTGATGACTTAGGAATTTCTCATAATTTTTCATGCCCTAGAACCCCCCAACAAAATGGGGTGGTTGAAAGAAGGAATAGAAGCCTTCAAGAAATGACTAGGGCTATGTTATGTGAGAGTGAAATTCCTAAATTCTTATGGGCTGAGGCTGTGAACACAGCATGTTATATTTTGAATAGAACAATCATTAGAAAAGGGTTAAAGAAAACGCCTTATGAGCTATGGAAAGGAACCCCTCCAAATCTTAAGTACTTTCATGTTTTTGGATGCAAATGTTTTGTGCTTAACAATAAGGAAAATCTTGGAAAATTTGATCCAAAATCATATGAAGGAATATTTGTTGAATATTCCACCACAAGCAAGGCCTATAGAGTTTATCTCAAGGAACATAGGACAATAGAGGAATCCATACATGTTACTTTTTGTGATTCTAACTTAATTCCCAGTATTGTGAAGGATATTGATTCAGATTGTGAAGAGGATGGAACAAGCAAAGAAAATCCCAAATCTGTCCAGAATGAAGAATCTGTCAGCCCGGTTCTGTCTCGTCAGATTGGAGGAGACAATTCCATTTTGTCTCCTGAACAGGCACGAGCAACTGAAACAGTGAGACCACCAGAAGTTCATCAAAGTTCTACACCTGTCCGAAAGCCTAGAGAATGGAAGTCTATGAGGGGTTATCCTCATGATTTCATCATTGGTGATCCTTCTCATGGCGTAACAACAAGATCCTCCACCAAAAGACAAACCAAACCTAGCAACTTTGATTTCTTGTCACAAATGGAGCCCAACAATGTCAAACAAGCTCTTGAAGATCCATCATGGGTCAAGGCCATGCAAGAGGAGCTAGCTCAATTTGACAAGAATGAGGTTTGGACATTAGTACCTTATTCGGATGGTATGAAGGTAACGGGTACTAAGTGGGTCTTTAAAAATAAACTTGGTGAGGATGGACAAGTTGTTCGTAACAAGGCTAGACTAGTGGCCCAAGGTTACGATCAAGAAGAGGGTATAGATTTTGATGAGTCTTTTGCTCCAGTAGCTAGAATGGAACCAATTCGGTTGCTTCTTGCCTATGCCGCCCATAAAGGTTTCAAAATGTTTCAAATGGATGTTAAATGTGCTTTCCTTAATGGATTTATTGATAGAGAAGTGTATGTGGCGCAACCCCCCAGTTTTGAACATAAAGAGTTTCCAAATCATGTTTTCAAATTAACTAAGGCTCTTTATGGTCTTAGACAAGCTCCAAGAGCTTGGTATGAAAGGCTTAGTGCCTTCTTGTTGGAAAATAAATTTCAAAGGGGTACCACCGACACTACTTTGTTCATTAAAGCATCTAATAATGATATACTTCTTGTTCAAGTTTATGTTGATGACATTGTATTTGGATCGGCCAACATTTCCTTGTGTGAAGAGTTTGGAAAACTCATGACTAGTGAGTTTGAAATGAGTTTAATGGGAGAGCTCACTTTCTTTCTTGGCCTCCAAATTAAACAAACTCCTAGTGGTACTTTTATTTACCAAGGAAAGTATGCTAAAGAACTTATTAAAAAGTTTGGCCTAGAAAATTCCAAAGCAATGGGTACACCAATGCATCCCAACACAAAACTTGAAAAGGATGATGATGGTCAAGATGTGGATGAAACAAAGTATAGAGGAATGATAGGTTCACTCATGTACCTTACCTCCTCTAGACCGGATATTGTTCAAAGTGTGGGTGTATGCTCAAGATTTCAATCTCACCCAAAAGAATCCCATCTTACGGTTGTTAAACGCATCATTAGATACATTAAGGGAACTTGTGATTATGGCTTGTGGTATCCTAAATCTGATGAATTTTGTGCAGTAGGGTTTTGTGATGTAGATTATGCGGGAGATAGAGTGGATAGAAGAAGCACATCCGGAATGTGTTGCTTCCTTGGAAGCTCACTCAATATGTGGTCAAGCAAGAAACAAGTCACAGTAGCTTTATCCACAGCTGAAGCAGAATACATTTCCGCATCTGTATGTTGCACTCAATTAATTTGGTTAAAAACATAATTAGAAGATTACAAATTAAAAATCAATAGTATACCCTTATTTTGTGATAATATGAGTGCTATAAATATTTCAAAAAATCCTGTTTTGCACTCAAGAACAAAGCACATTGAAATTAAATATCATTTCATTAGAGAACATGTGCAAAAAGAAACTATTGATATTCAATTTATAAAATCTGAAGACCAAATTGCTGATATTTTTACAAAACCCCTCTGTGAAGACAGATTCTGTAGCTTGAGAAAAAGTTTGGGAATGTTTGATTTAAATTTTATTGAAAATCTGTGAATTTGTGACTCTGTTCAGTTTTTGCTCGTAGGTTTGGACGAGATAAAAATAATGGCATGATGGAAGAGCTGTGGTCAAGGGGGAGGCAGCGCAGAATTCAAAATTTTATGGGCCCCACCAAAAATTCCTTGACCCCACCTTAACAGTTGTGGTAGTTATCTTTCTACAAATAAGAATCTTCCTCTTGTGTCATCAAATCTCCTTGGAAGTGGTTATTGTCAAATCAAATCCCTATATCCATCTAATCCCTTGATTTAAGGCAACAACTTTTCAGTTTTGGATTTCAAAAGTTAAAAGGGAAATCATTTTTGGATAATAACCACCCATTATGGTCATTAACCGTCCACTAATGGTCATTACTCTCCATATTCTCTTTCCAAACCCCATTAAATATGTTCACCCACCTTGTCTCTCTCTCTCCCTCTCAATTCGGTTATCACCCCCAACCTTTCATATTTCATTCCCCCATTACCATGAAAAAGAAAACCGTGCCAAGAAAGAGTGAAAGAATTCTTGTTTCTCAAAAACCATCAACACCCCAAACTCACACTCACATCCACATACATTCTACTTCCTCATCCTCTCCCTCACCCCCAACCAAACAAACCGAAGCCACGAGAAGAAAGGTAGTGGCCCAAAAGAGTTCCGGAAGAGGACGAAACAGGAAGAACAAGGACCCCCAAGAGGAAGAAGAGCAAGAATCTCATACTTCTCCCTTGCCTTCACCTCCACCCTCATCACCGAAACGGACTACTCCTGGAAAAAGCTCCCAAAAGAATCAGGGGTTTGCACTCAATGACACTACTGAACCTCCAAACTTGGAATCCATGGAATTCAGAGACAAGTATGGCAAGACTCACTCCCACTTTGATCCAAGCAGATTTAACTCATGCACCTCTTTTGAGTTTCATAAAGAAGTTATGGAGAAGCGTCATTTGTGTACAACCTATCTTGTTAGCCTTGAAAATCTCACCAACAAGGGTATCAATATCTCCTCTCTGTTTGAACTTCTCAACTGGAAGCCTCTGCTTCTCATCCAGAAACCAGTCTACCCTGGTCTTGTTCGAGAGTTTTATGCCAATATGCGGCTCATTGACGGCACCCTTCATTCCTACGTCAAAAGGGTTCAAATAGCCCTTGATGCTGAGACAATTGGAGCGGCCCTTGGGTTCAAAGATGAAGGACCGCGAGTGTACATGGTGGAAAAATGGGACACACAAGTTGGCGTTCCATACAAAACTGTTCTCAAGCACATTTGCGAGAACCTTTCTGGATTGCATGGCACCATTCCAACACATAAAGCTCTAGGACCGGTCAATTCCTTGCTTCACCGAATCATCACTCATATTCTGACTCCCCAAAGTGGCTCACATAACCGAGTAACATTTTCTGACTGTCTCATCTTATTTGCTTTGGTTACTTCTACTCCTATATCCTTTGGTTATATTATGATTAGGCACATGTGGGATTCTGTTAGAAGCACCAGAAAGGCTAACCTGCCTTATGGTATATTTTTAACTAGAATATTTGAGTACTTTAAAGTTGATTTGTTGAATGAGGCTGTAGAAAACAAGGTGTCTTCAATTAGAGGAGGAGGAGCAACTAAGGATACTAAAGGGCGAAAATCTGCTGCATCGGATAGTGAGTATGAAGGCAGGCCAGAATCCTCCAAAACAATTAAGTCCATCAAACAGATCTTGGGAGAACTTTCGAACATGGCAGATCTGATGTATAAATCCCATAAAGAAGCCCGCAAACAAGCTTATGAAAGTGAGAAAGCTTGGAACAATTGCAAAGAAAGGGTTCATCTGATGATGGAACGTTTTAAAGAAGATTTGAGAGATGATAGTGACGGAGATGCTGAAGAACAAATTAATTTTTCTGATGATTAGTGACTATTTCTTTACTTTGATTGATATTGGCTCCATTAGGCTCAATCTGTTTTTTTGTATGAGCATGACTTGATACTCCCTTCTCTAGGATAATCTCTAGGATATTGTCATATACTCTTGCTACTTTCTCTTGAATATTTTGCTGTGTTGATCATGTTTTGTGCAGGTGCCCCCATGATGACAAAAGGGGGAGGAAATTTATGTGTTTCCAAAATTGAAATTGGAACGAAACAGGGGCTGGAGAAACAGGGGAACAGGGGATGAAATTTTCAAAATTGAAAATTCATGATCACCCTTGTTCAAAGAATGCATGTTGTTATTGCATTCACTATGGTTACTGCTTGAACTGCATTTGGTTTATAATGATGTTTGATTTATTTTTTATGCCTGGCTATTGATTCATCATTGATAAACTTGTTGTTTGAAAAACTTATTTTTGGCAGTTCCTTTAATTGTGTAATACATTAAAACTGCCTTGTTTTGATCATGTGTTTTCCATCATGTTGTTTTGCTCTGATATCTTTAACAGGAAAGGATTTGAAAAATATTTTGATATTTTTATGAAATAGTTTGAGCAGTAAATCAGTTTATGATATCAAATGAGTTTTTGATTATCAATTAAAATTGCTCATAAATCAAGCATTTAGCATCATAAAATATGCTAAATAACATTGTTACTTGAAGCTTGAGTTAAATGTTACAGGTTAGTGCTTCCCTTGGTAAAATAAGCATACATCAAGGGGGAGCATTGTGACATTTTGAAAGGGGGAGAAATTCAAATTCAAAGGGAGTATTCTTTACTCAATATCTAAATTTTTCCCATTTCAATTTTAATAATCTTTGTCATCAAGGGGGAGATTGATGAGTTTGGAAAACTCCTATTTAATTTTGATGATGAACAAACATTATTAAAATATTTAATTACAAAATTATTGGTTTGATCTTAACTCATATTTGCTTAATTAATAATTTTGTTATGCAGATTTTATTGGGCCAAAAATAAATGAAATACAGCAAGCCCAAAGAAAGCTTTCCTTTGTGTACAATGCTTGAATCAAATATTCATCAGTAAAGCAAATGTTACTATTGGGCCAGAATTTAAATAGTATCACTAAGCCCAATTAGTTTGAAGGAATCAAAATTTTATTGGGTCAGATTATGCTTTATTGCTACCAAGCCCAATTTGAATTTTGATGAATGTTTCCATGCTGATCCGAATCAAATATTCATCAAGAAAGCAAATGTTATCATTTGGGCCAGATTAAAACTTAATGTTACCAAGCCCAACGCTATTTTTGATGAAAGTTTCCAAGCTTGGTCCGAAACCAAGTTTAAATGAAAGCTAAATGGCTTCATGCTTTTCAACGGATTCCATCTCTTTGTTAAGAATGGATTTCAAATTTTAATATGTTAGCATTGGAAACATGAGAGAGAACTTGACTTTGATTTGATGGGAATCATTATGATTAATGCTATACGCTACTCAAAGCAAGGGAAGTAAAAAGCAATCTATCAACTTGTTTCATTTTCATTTAATTGCTTTTACTTTAACTTCACATTCTCTCTCATCTCTTTCTTCTTTTTTCTTCGGTCCTTGTCCAGGAAATAATGGAAGAAATGTTCTTCAACCAACAGAAGGAAGAAGCTGCATGCGTCAAGACCATCAAGCTAATGATGACAAGAAAACATACTAAAATAAAAATGAGCTGTGGCTAAGATACTTACCAAATATGGTCAGATTTGGTGAGGTTATCTTGAGCTTTCCATGCTCAAAAAGGAAGAAGAAGATCTCGGCCAACAAGGGAGATTCTTGAAGCATGGCTTGTCTTTGATTCTGCTCAACCACCACAGGGAGTAGCTAGAGTGGCGAAGTGATGGTTGAAGGCAGAGATTGAAGCAGATGAAGTCATCATCATCATGAAGCATCAAGGGCCAGAATTTCATCTTGGAGAGCAAGCCAAGGATGGAGAGCTCGGATTGATGAAGGGTGATGATCAAGAAAGGACTAGAGGTAATTGCATGTTGGGTTTTGCATGGTTATCTCTTCTCTCTCTATGTGGCCGAACCGGTTTTATTGAAGGAGGAAGAAGTTGGTTCGGTTGTTGGCTTCAATAAGTGGAGGCTTCCCTCTTCTATAAAAAGAGAGAATAGCCACTGTTTGGAGCAAGGAGAAAATTTGAGAGTGCAAGGCACAGTGTTCTCAGAGCTACCTGAGCTAACAGTTTTCTCTTCTCCTTCAATGTATTCAGTTTTGTATTTTTCTGTTTAATTTTGTCATGTCTTGAGTCTTATGAAAAAAGGCAAACAGTGAGGTTTGTAATGAAAAAGCCATAGAGCGAAAAAAGGCAGAGAGTGCAAAATTAAAAGAAAAAGCCATAGACGTCTTAGAGTTCCTTTGTTCATCTATGTTGTGTTTCATGATTCTGTGGGAATCCCCTTGTAAGTTGGGTTAGCACTTTACAAGTTGTAATCAGATTGATTATAGTGAAATTCCATCATGTTTGTGATGAAGACTGGATGTAGGCTGCACTGCACTTAGCAGCTGAACCAGGATATATCTGGGTCTAATCTTTCTTCTCTCCAAATCCATTTCTTTTTTCTACTGCACAGGAGCAAAAACTAAAAAGTCTCGTGACAAGAGACGAGTAAAAACAAAAGGTCTCGTGTCCAGAGACGAGCTAAAACAGAAAAGTCTCCTCTGAGTTCAGCAAGTGTTAGCAACACAAAAAAGGGGGCTAAGATTCAACCCCCTTCTCTTAGCCACTGAAACCATCAAAGTTAGTTTCAGCCGTGGCTCTTGATAAGCTCCTAGTTAAAGGAAACTACATTGAAAGCGTCAAATTCCTCTTTTTTGGAGAAGGAATGGAAACTGCAGTCCAAAATTGAGAAACTGGAGGACAATATTGAGGAATTCAGTCAATGCATTACACTGCAAAAGGTATACTAATTACAAATATAGAGCAATAATTGAGCAATTTGACAATATTAAAAGAAAAATTCAGCCTTAGTTATGAACTATATAGTCTTATTCATGATTTGTCTTAGTAGATGAAAGTTTCTTTACATTGTTGGTTGGTATCTGGATACAGGACATTAAAAAATTTTAAATATTGAACACTCATAAATTTATGTCATTGTTTTGTAATGGTCTTCTTAAATTAACTGTGAATAGTAACGTGGCATTTCTGAGGGTATACGATTTATGATTTCTCTATTTTACATTACCTTAGGTTTAGGTGGATGAATCATCTATACCTGCTCGTAAAGATGAAGCAATGGAAGTTGACCATTTTCTTGTAGAAAATAGAAATGATCATGTCTCAGTAGATGGTATATTGTAATCTATATGAGAATGACGGAAGGAAATGCTTTGATGTTGAAAATGTTTCCTTTGGATCTTAATTGGATTTAAAATTGATTATTTAATTCTATATCAATATTGTGGTTAATTTTTTAGGACGATAGGAATTTGCATGCAGACTTTGTTTGTAATTCCCCAAGTTATTTATGATGTTCAATCTGACAGTAGTGTGTGTATATTCATCAGGTGGTTTGGATATTCATGCAGCTTTGAATGGAAAGGATGATTTGGAGATGGAGGTAATTGTCTCTATTAACAATTATTACTAGGTGATTTTGAAATTAGTAGTTCAAATATATTACTGTTTGACGATTGAGTATTTAAAATTTGATCCTATCATGGTATATGTGTATATTGCCTCATCTAATGTTGAACGGTATATTTTTTCCTTTTCTTATTACAAAAATTTTCCATGCCTGTATTTTGTTAGTATGAACATTTTGGATGATGTTGAAATCGATGACCTTGAAGGAACTGACGTTTTCTCTGGTGCATGCGAGGAGATTTTTTGGTAAATAATTAACTAACAATATCTTATAATATTGATATGATATTCAAATAGAAAAGAAAAAGAACTAGTCTTTGCCTTGTTATTTTCGTTAAGTTTTTCCTTTTCAAATATTGTATTTTGTAATTTATCTTTCCAATCTACAGATTTTGAATTTGACAGCAAGGCTGAGGTGCTTGATATGATATTATAATTACTTTATTTAATTGAGGTAATGAACATAAGTTGGAAAAGATTAATTAATGCTACATAGATATTCACACATGACATTAAAAAGACAGTTATATAGATGATGGAAGTATAATGATCAGATATTAAATTGAATAACAAAACTTATCATGAACTTGATAATTTTCCCCGATAGTAGATTTTTTTAGTTCATAAAAAAATAGAGAAAGACGTAAGACAACAGTATTTAATGCATATACAAATAAAGTAACATACAATATGCATATATGAGAAAGGCATCATAGCTTCATACCCGTTGGTAAAAAACCATGCACCAACAAGTTTCCTGTTACAGCTTGATCAATTGAAGTTGGTTCCAATTTCACACTCACCTTTCCAGCCACTCGGCACCGGTCCGAGTCCGGTGTCGTCCAAGCTCTGCAGCTCCGGCCAAACACCGGTGTCTAGCACTCCAATAACCACCTGACTCTGCTGCTTAGAAGCAGGAAAAAGTGTTGTGGCCTTATCCAATCCAAGAAACTCTGGTGTTCTTGTTGTGTGAAGCTCATATCTAACTTCAGGCATGACATAAAGAATCCCCGGTTGTTTGGAGAGTGTTTCAGCTTCTTGGTTGGTTAGCCTTGTGGAGAATCCATGAGCTACATGATTGTATGTGTATAGCATCTCTGCTGAATCTGACACTGTGATGAATCATACCAACTGAGGTGATCACTGAAACTTTCTGGCATGTTGAACTTGCCCATGTGAACTATGTAGGTTTTTTTGGCTTCTTGTGTTGTCTTTTCAGCTATGGTGTATCTGCCATAGAAAATCAGCAACAATGTTACTTAAATTATTTCTTTATTAATAATAGATTTATCATTGTAATTATTTTTTTAGTGAGAATACATAAAGAGTACATAGTATATAAGATGTAATAACACAACAAATATCTTTTAACGAGATTTTTCATTCTCTTCAACAATGAGAAAAACTTATTTCTCTCTCTTAATTCCTTCTTGTTCATCAAACCATCAACTTCACAGTTTAAACAGTTTAAGGCATGAGAATTTTTTCATGATACGGTGAGTGTGGAAAGCAACCAAGCTGTGAATCAAATTAAAAAAATAATTACAATGACAAATCTATTATTGATAAAGAAATAATCTAGATAACAAGCAAAACAATATGAAGAAGTCACCAAAAAAAACAATCTGAAGAAACTTTAATATCAATATCTTCGTCTTGTCACAGTGATTTTTTTATTTGTCAAATGAATCTTGGCTTTTTTTTGTTGTTGGATATCCTGATATAGCAGAGATATGTAAGGTATTTATTGGTGTTGATTTGGAACTATTGAACCTTGGTGCAATTCTTTTACGGCTAAGATTATTGTAATTGGAGGGTCACACAGAGGATTACCCTTAAAACAACAAATGAATGTGGACCCAAGTTATAGAAAAAATAATATTAAGAAAAAGTTTGTTAATTATTAATATAAATATAAATATTATTAAATATGTATAAATAATAAATATTAAATATTTTTATTAATTTTAAAATAATAATTATTTTTATGATTATATAATATTTTTTTTTGATGGACTAATATTATTGTTTGAATAAATACATATAACATATAATGATATAATAAAATCAAATTAATTAGTTAGTTATTAAAATAAAAATAGTTATTTAATGTAAAAATAAAATTAAAAAATTTGTATTATAAAAAAAATACTGAAAGTTTATCTAATTATTTAATAACAATCAAATTATAACTTGTTGAGACTTGATATTAAGATATTAGTGAATATATGTATTTTAAATTTTAATTTTAGGTTTTTGATTATTTTAAAGTTTTTATTTATGTGGAACCGATTCTACAAGTTCAACTAGTAAGTCATCAGTTGAACAAGTGAACCAATAAAACTATAAAACATATTAGGTATATGCTAATTATTAGTTATATAATAAAATTATATAATATATTTTTATTCATAATCGTTAATATAAATATAAATATTATTAAACATGTATAAATAATAAATATCAAATATTTTTATTAAGTGTAGTATAATAATTATTTTTATAATTATATGATATTTATTAATATTATTTTTTGAATAAATATATATAATGATATAATATAATTAAACTAATTAGTTAGTCATTAAAAAAAAATAGTTATTTAATATAAAAATAAAATTAAAAAATTGTATTATAAAAAAAATATTGAAAGTTTATCTAATTATTTAATAATAATTGAATTATAACTTGTTGATTATAATTTGTTGAGACTTGATTGTTATTAAGATATTAGTAAATACATGTATTTTAAATTTTAATTTTAGATTTTTGACAATTTTAAATTTTTTATTTATGTAGGACTGATTCTACAAGTTCAACTAGTAAGAGTGTTCACACTATTCTATATGCTAATTATTAGTTATCTAATAAAACTATATAATATATTTTTATGTATAATTGTTAATATAAATATAAATATTATTAAACATGTATAAATAACAAATATCAAATACTTTTATTAATTATAATATAATAATTATTTTTATAATTATATGATATTTTTATTAATATTATTTTTTGAACAAATACATATAATATATAATGATATAATAAAATTAAATTAATTAGTTAATTATTAAAATAAAATAGTTATTTAATGTAAAAATAAAATTTAAAAATTGTATTATAAAAAAAATACTGGAAGTTTATCTAATTATTTAATAGCAACCGGATTATAACTTGTTGATTATAATTTGTTGAGATTTGATTGTTAGTATAAGATATAAGTGAAAGTATGTGTTTTAAATTTTAATTTTAGGTTTTTGACTATTTTAAAGTTTTTATTTACATAGGACCAGTTCTACGAGTTCAACTAGTAACTCATCGGTTGAATTAGTGAACTAGTAAAACTATAGAACATATTAGTTATATAGTTTTATTGGTTCACACTATTCTATATGCTAATTATTAGTTATATAATAAAACTATATAATATATTTTTATTCATAATTGTTAATATAAATATAAATATTATTAAACATGTATAAATAAAAAATAAAAAATATTTTTATTAATTATAATATAATAATTATTTTTTTAGTGTATATGATGTGTGTATGATAGAATCTGTGTAGCACCTAGAAACATGCATGCACATTTGTTTAATATTAATTAGAACTGGAAGTAAGTCAATCCAATTTATGTGTCAGGTAGACGTCAAGTCATTAATAACTTGATACACTAAGCTCATGAGCTTGTGAACTATGTTTGAACTTGAAGTTGATCTCTATATTTTGTATTATATACACATCTATACATATATAATTATTTTAATATATAACTATGATCGATGAGAAAAGCTCGAGGCAACTTTTGAACTTTTAGTAAGTCGAACTTGAGTTTGATTTGGTTCGCTTAGCTTGACTTACTTAGTCTAGTACAACTTTTATTATTAGTCTTTCATGACCAAACAATCGAGTTACCTTGTGAGCTTTTAATGAGTCGATGTTGAATTTAGTCTGGTTTAGCTTAGCTTGAATTACTTCTAACCATAATTATCAAATTTAGACCGAACTGACCGGTTAGATCGAAAAACTGGTGAACTGAATTCTCAATCGATTTAGAAGAAGTGTCTGATTATTTCTGATATTGACTCACAAAAAATGGGTCTAACACCGCAATGAACTGATCAAATTCAGATTGATTCAGACCTGTTAGTCTGAACGTGTCAATGTAACCCGTGCACCTCCAGAATGCACATGAATGTGTACATAAGTTATCTACTAAGTCAGTGCTATAAATATTTCATTTTATCATTCTTTTTAGAAGTTTTAAATATAATAATGTTGAAATAAATACAAAGGTACTTGTAAGTATTAAAGAAGTTATAAATAAAAAAAATTATTAAAAATTTTTTTAAAAAGTTTGACTTTTAAAATATAGATATAATTTTATTTATTATTAATCTATTATAATAATTAAAAATTTGGAAATCATGGGATTAAATAATGCAAATTTATTAACAACAAGTAATTCTACGTTATAATTTGCATGTTATTAATAACACTTATAATCAATTTTAAATTTTAAAAATTTAAAAGTAATTTTATTTATTTATGTTATTTTATTTTGGTGGTCAAAGACCCACCCAAAGAACAAAAACTAATCACTAATTACAGTCTCTCAATCTTAAGGGAAGGAAGTTAAAAAATGTAAGACCAAATATATAAACAAGATAATGCCCTTTTTTTAGCCAAGTATTGCAGCATTAAATGGGGGTAATTACTAGCAAGTTAATGTGAAGACCAAACAGAAGATAATATCCTAATTTCTTCAATTGTTGACGTGAGAATAGAAGAAAAAGTTTGAAGAACCGCAATAATGAAGAAGGTCGGCGTGGGAGATGGCGACGACAACACATCTATCTCTAGGCATCATCATCATAAGAATAGGGCTGTTCGAAATTGTGATTGTCAAGTATTTACAAATTTTCATTTCCCTTAATCACACATTCATCTTTTATTTATTGATTATCTTAATTGGATAACATTTTCAAAAATAAATCTGGAAGAAAATCTACATTTAAAAAATCAAATCAATTTCTATTAATGGACTGATTATGTCATATTTCCGTACTGATATTAAAAAAAATTGACAAAGATAATATCAATACATGGGATTAAAGGAGTGTATGTGACGGGATCTTAAAAGAAAAAGAAAGGAGTCTATTAAGAGAAGAAAATATAAAACTTCGATTAACGAAAATTAAATAAATAATTAAATAAATATGGACTAACGGGGTGAAGAAATTTAGAATAATAATTTAGAAATTTAATGGTGATATTTGAAATTGGAGGATTTTTTTGAGTGAAAAACTGCAATTTTCTGCGAAAAATACATAAGGACACGTGCCGGTAATTTAATCGGCAGTACCGACTTAAACTGTCCGGTACTGTGAGTGAGAAAATGAGCCAGAGAAATTAAGAAAACAGAAATAATAATCCGGTGAAGTGATAATACTTGAAATACGAATTAAAACACTAATCTTAAAGGTTTTGGCTCAAGATTGGGCCAATAGGCTAAATCGAGTGAACCGGACCCAACTGGCCCAAGCCCACACTATATAAGAACCCATTTCAGTACAACAAAAACACACTTTCCCCTTTTTTATGAGAGAGACACAGATTACAGGAAGAGAGAAAGAATAACACAAACCTTAACCCTCTTTGATCTTTAAAGCTCCATAACTTTTGATCCAAAGCTCTGATTAAGAGCCGTTTGTGGCCACACGAAGCTCTCGTCGGGCTCTTCGATTCTATCTAAGTATTGTGGTGCCTCTTCTGAATTTTGTTTTTTTCTTTCAATTTGTGTTTTGGTTTGGATTTTGAGAAAATCTTGTGATTTTGTTTGTTCAGGGATACTATAGTATGAGCTGTTGGTGAGTTTCATCCTAATTTTTCAGTGGGTAAGATGAGAAATCACTAAACCCTTGTGATTTATTAATTTTATGTACCCTAGGTTGATATATGTGTGAAATTGGTTATATTAGAATTGTTGGGTGATTATGGTACACATTAGGAGCTTCATTTTGGCTTGCGGAGCTTTTGGGTGAACCTCGGTAGCTTGTTTGGAGCTTGGGAGTCGTTGAGAAAAAAATTCAAGTGTTAGGTGTGAACCGCCGTCATCAAGGTACGGTTTAAGTTTAATTTAAATACCATGAAATATGACATGAAGTCCTAAGTTAGATGCCCCTAGGAATAGGATTGAATTGTATGATTGGTTGAAATTAAAATGTTGTAATTAATGAGTTATTGGATTTGATTGTGAGTGGTGATTGATTATTTATGAGTTCTTGATTGAAATTAATGAAATTGATGAGTTGATATATTGATGAGTTGATGAATTGGAATGTGAGAATATGATGTAAAAATATGGTTGGGTTGATAGTTATTGAATAATGATGGAAATTGTTGGAATGAATAATTAGGTTGCGATTGAGTTAGAGATTATGAAAATTGTTGTTAATAAAATAAAGTTTGAATAGGATGAATTGGTTGATTGATGTGGTTAGTAAATGAATATTAGTATATGTATATATGATATAGTTGGTGGTAAAATTGTTGGAATTGAGCTAATGGTGGATGGTTGATATTGAATATTGATGAGAATTAGATTGGGGTATGAAGTTATGGTTTGCTTGATAGTGAGTGTGATAAATGAATTGGAAATATTTTGATTAGGCTTGGAACGGTGAGGATTTGATGATTGAATATCTGGAATGCTTAAAATGGTAAGTGTTTCGAGGGTTACCTAAAACTGTAGGTCGATTTCGGACGAGATCTTCGGTGCTGGTCGGAGCTGTTATGTCCGATTTGTTGAACTTGCTGGTGATGCTGATCCTTCGTCACCGGAGGGTGGTGGTACCTGCAAGGGACTCCGATGCTTAAGTTAGCAAGGGTATTAAGCAGGTTTTTTAGTAGAATCAGAGTATGAGTTATACCTGGGTGCTCCAGTGTATTTATAATAGTGTGGAGTGACCTTTCTGGAAATAAGATAGCTATCTTATCTTATCTTTGAGTGAAGTCATCTTATCTTTAAGGGGAACTGCCTTTATCTTTTTGGGCTTTGGTTGCCTTTAGATTTGGGCTGTGTTCCTTCGTTTGGGCCTGCTTTGGGCTCCTCCGGCGATTTGGCCGATCTCTTTGAGAAGAGGTCGGTAATCCTGACCTGAAGAGGTCGATCGACTTGTTGTCAATCAGCCCGGGTCATACACCTCGACCCAGGGCATGAACAGTGCCCCTGCTCGAGCGTGGTCTTCCTCTTGAGGTCGAGTCCTTTTTTAGGACTTCGATCCTTCTTTGGAGAAGCCGAGCTCGAGCACTTTTTGTCGATAACTGTAGAACTCCTATTATTGAATACGGAGCGTTTTCCTTTTAATTGCATCATGCATTGCGCTTTCCTAGGGAACGTGCGAAGGCTTTTAAGAACTCATTAATTCCTTTCGCCGTTTCCTTCTTCCCTCTTTCTCACTTTATTTTTGAATTTCAAAGTGCCATTCCTTTTAGTTCTTTTCTTTCCTTACTCTTTCGTTTTCTGGCTCGTCTGTGGTTCTTCATTCCCTTGCTCCCAGGCTATCCTTCTTCCTTGCATTCAGAAGTGATAGTTGGTGTGGACTCGCAATTTGCTTCGGTCTTTCGTTGCCTTCCTTCTTTACAGGTTGGTCCTTTCGTCTTCTTCTTTCTTTCCGCGCTATTTTTCCCTGCTTGGATTTTGAAAAGTTTTGATCTTGCTTGGGAAAAGTTTTGAATCTTTCTGATTTTGCTATGCCTGTTTATTGCTGCAATATGTGCTCTGGGAGTTTCTTCGACTTTGTATGATCCTTTTTGCGTTTCCTGATAGTTGATGCTTTTAGAGCTTTGAATGTTGTTACCATTTTTGATTTTGAAGCTTTTGGATTAATGAACTGTTTGATCCTGAAAAAGATTGCATCTTTGATGATTTTCACTTGATGTGTTTGATTTTGATAGTTTCCTTTGTTGATAGGTTTGTAAAAAGATGGTAACTTTGATGACATTTTGTGGTTTATTTACTTTGAAAAGGTTTTTGTTTTTTATTTGGGAGATGTCGAGACGTAGACTTGTAGATTTTTTCTAAATCCTTACTCTGTTACTGCCTCCAAAGGATGCCCCTGGACCTTAGTGCGAGTCCTGAGGTCTCCTTTCGCTGTTTGTATGAGTTGTATCCATATTTGTCCGACTGATTTCTTGATTTTCCCGACCTGTTTGGATAGTAATCCCTTTTTCTTTTTCTTGCTGTAGGACTAGTTGACCATGTCTTCTCAAAAAAATATTGTCGAAACATCCTCCAAAGTCCTCGAGGGAATGTCTGACTGGCTGGACTCTTTCGTCCTGATGTGCATTTTAGTAGTTAATTCTGAGTACTGCGTGGAGCTTAGAAAACATCATCGGATCTGTAGTAGTAGGGATCAGGAGAAGAACTATGAGTTGGTAGTGCCTGACTTCGACGAGAGGGTTTGCTTCCCTTCTCTGACCCAGGGGAAACGCCCCTTCTTTTATGCTTATGACTACTTTTTCAGCCAAATGGACATTGCCCTTCCTTTTACCTCCTTCGAGAGCGATTTGTTGTGGTCGTGTAATGTAGCTCCATCCCAACTCCATCCGAACTCATGGGGCTTTATTAAGATCTTTTAGTTGTTGTGCCAAGAACTAGATGTTAAGCCTTCTCAAACCTTCTTTCTTTATCTCTTTCTTTTGACTAAGCCTGGGATTTCTTCAAAAAAGAAAGCTTCTTGGATTTATTTCCGATCTGCCCAGGGAAAGAAAGTTTTTTCCATGTATGATGAGTCCTTTAGAGACTTTAAGAATTATTACTTTAAGGTCCGAGCTGTTGAAGGAGCTCGGCCGTTTTTCTTGGAGTCAAATAATGAACCTGCCTTCCCCTTATGTTGGCAAAAGAATATTGTAGTTTCTAGATATTCGTGGGAGATGATGGATGAGGTCGAACAGGCCTTTTTGAATGTGTTGGAGGAGAATTAGGGGCAATGATACACGGAATCGTGATCTCACACTCTTCTCACAACTCCGTGCAACTAAGCAGCAAGTGCACTGGGTCGTCCAAGTAATACCTTACGTGAGTAAGGGTCGATCCCACGGAGATTGTCGGCTTGAAGCAAGCTATGGTTATTTTGTAATTCTTAGTCAGGAAATTAATAATAAAATTGGTTGGGTTTATGAAAAGTAATTAACATAAAATAAATAATACTTGTTATGCAGTAATGGAGAACAGATTGAGGTTTTGGAGATGCTCTGTCTTCTGAATCTCTGCTTTTCTACTGTCTTCTTCTTCACGCACACAGGTCTCCTTCCATGGCAAGATGTATGTTGGTGGATCACCGTTGTCAATGGCTACCATCCATCCTCTAAGTGAAAATGGTCCAAATGCGCTGTCACTGCACTGCTAATCATCTGTCGGTTCTCACTCATGTTGGAATAGAATCCGTTGATTCTTTTACGTCTGTCACTATGCCCAACATTCGCGAGTTTGAAGCTCGTCACAGTCATTTCTTCCCAGATCCTACTAGGAATACCACAGACAAGGTTTAGACTTTCCAGATCTCAGGAATGGCTGCCAATAATTCTAGCCTATACCACGAAGACTCTGATCATGAACCAGGAGGCTAAGAGATACACACTCAAGCTAGTGCAGATAGAACGGAGGTGGTTGTCAGGCACGCGTTCATAGGTGAGAATGATGATGAGTGTCACAGATCATCATATTCATCAGGGTGAAGTGCGAGTGAATATCTTAGAATAGAAACAAGCGTGATTGAATGAAAAAACAGTAGTGATTGCATTAGTTCATCGAAACACAGCAGAGCTCCTCACCCCCAACCATGGGGTTTAGAGACTCATGCCGTCAGAAATACAAAGTGTAGTGTAAAAATGTCATGAGGTCTAAAACAAATCTCTAAAAGTAGTTTTTATACTAAGCTAGTGACCTAGGTTTACAGGAATTGAGTAAACTAAGATAGATAGTGCAGAAATCCACTTCCGGGGCCCACTTGGTGTGTGCTTGGGCTGAGCATTGAAGCTTCCATGTGTAGAGACTTTATTTGGAGTTAAACGCTAGGTTGTAGCCTGTTTTTGGCGTTTAACTCTGGTTTGCAACCTGTTTCTGGCGTTTAATGCCAGAATAGGGTAAAGACTTGGCGTTAAACGCCAATTTGCATCATCAAAACTTAGGCAAAGTATAGACTATTATATATTTCTGGAAAGCTCTGAATGTCTACTTTCTAACGCAATTGAGAGCGCGCCAATTAAGCTTCTGTAGCTCCAGAAAATCTATTTCGAGTGCAGGGAGGTCAGAATCCAACAAAATCTGCAGTCCTTCTTCAGCCTCTGAATCAGATTTTTGCTCAGGTCCCTCAATTTCAGCCAGAAAAGACCTGAAATCACAGAAAAACACACAAACTCATAGAAAAATCCAAAAATGTGATTTTTGCATAAAAACTAATAAAAATATACTAAAAATTAACTAAATTATACTAAAAACTACCTAAAAATAATGTCAAAAAGCGTATAAATTATCCGCTCATCACAACATCAAACTTAAATTGTTGCTTGTCCCCAAGAAACTGAAATTCAAATGGGATAAAAAGAAGTGAATATACTATAAATTCAAAAATATCAATGAAACTTAGCTCCAATTAGATGAGCGGGATTAGTAGCTTTTTGCCTCTTAACAGTTTTGGCATGTCACTTTATCCTTTGAAGTTCAGAATGATTGGCATCTATAGGAACTCAGAACTTAGATAGTGTTATTGATTCTCCTAGTTCAGTATGTTGATTCTTGAACACAGCTACTTTATGAGTCTTGGCCGTGGCCCTAAGCACTTTGTTTTCCAGTATTACCACCAGATACATAAATGCCACAGACACATAACTGGGTGAACCTTTTCAGATTGTGACTCAGCTTTGCTAGAGCCCCCAATTAGAGGTGTCCAGGGTTCTTAAGCACACTCTTTTTGCTTTGGATCACGACTTTAACCACTCAGTCTCAAGCTTTTCACTTGATACCTTCACGCCACAAGCACATGGTTAGGGACAGCTTGGTTTAGCCGCTTAGGCCAGGATTTTATTCCTGGGGGGCCTCCTATCCACTGATGCTCAAAGCCTTGGATCCTTTTCACCCTTGCCTTTTGGTTTAAAGGGTTACTGGCTTTTTGCTCTTGCCTTTTGGTTTAAAGAGCTCTTGGCTTTTTCTGCTTGCTTTTTTTTCTGTTTTTTTTTTTTCGCAAGCCTTTGCTTTTCACTACTTTTTCTTGCTTCCAGAATCAATTTTATGATTTTTCAGATTATCAAATAACATTTCTCCTTTTTCATCATTCTTTCAAGAGCCAACAATTTTAACATTCATAAACAACAAATTCAGAAGACATATGCACTGTTCAAGCATTCATTCAGAGAAACAAAAAGTATTGTCACCACATGAAAATAATTAACTAATTTCAAGGATGAATTCGAAATCATGTACTTCTTGTTCTTTTGTGATTAAAAGCATTTTTCATTTAAGAAAGGTGATGGATTCATAGGACATTCATAACTTTAAAGCATAGACTCTAATCTTTATTTATTATTTAATAGAAATAATATAAAATAGGCATAGAAGTGGACAATTAGTAATAAAAGAAAGGAAATTAAAGACATAAAGACAAATGACTCTAATACTAATACTCATGTACTCTTAAAATGGATAAAAGGTTATCACAGAGTTAGGACTCAACAACCTTTATTTTGGGAGATGGATGCTCCTTTAGTCTGTGGGGTGCTTGGCCCTTCAAGAGATAGCTTCTGGCGCTTCAGCTCCTGTAGCTCACGCCCCTGCTCCTCTTGTTCCTTCAGCAGTTTGCAGAGCATGCTATTTTGAACTTGCTGTTCTTCTTTCAGTTGATCTATAGCTTCTTGCAACTTGGTGACAGATGCTTCTAGGCGGGTCCAGTAGTCAATCTGAGGGATTTCTGGGAGGAACTCCTGTGCCCTCCTTTTGATGGAGTTATCCTGCACTTGTTCTTCCATTAACTTTTTGGTGATTGGGTGCTCAACTGAGATATACTCATCCACTCCCATCTTCACCCCAGCATCTTTACATAGCAGAGAAATTAGGCTTGGGTAAGCCAATTTGGCGTCAGTGGAGTTCTTGTTTGCAATTGTGTAGAGCTCACAAGAAATCAGATGATGAATCTCCACTTTGTTTCCCAGCATAATGCAATAGATCATCACTGCTCTTTTGACAGTGACTTCAGAGCGGTTGATGGTGGGTAGTATAGAACGCCCAATGAAGTCCAGCCAACCCCTAGCAATTGGTTTGAGATCTCCTCTCTTGAGTTGATTTGGGACACCTTTTGTATTGGTTATCCACTTGGTTCCAGGGATGCATATGTCCTCTAGAACTTGGTCTAAGCACTTATCAAATCTCACCATTCTCCTATTAAAAGATTCTGGATCATCTTGTAGTTGAGGCAGCTTGAAGACCTCTCTTATTCTGTCCTGGTAGAAGTACATAATCTTCCCTCTGACCAAGGTTCGAAAGGTATAGAAAGCGGCTCCAGTTAATCTCTGCTTATCTGTTTACCACAGATTTGCGTAGAATTCTTGAACCATGTTTCTACCCACCTTTGTCTCAAGATTAGCCAGAATTTCCCAGCCTCTTTTTCGAATCTTCTCTTGGATCTCCAGATATTTGTCTTCTTTCAGATCGAATTTAACTTCCGGGATCACTGATCTTAGAGCCATTATTTTGTAGTAATAGTCTGCATGTTCTTTGGTTAAGAACCTCTCTTTATTCCAAAGTGGTTTTGGAATATTCTCTTTCTTGCTTCTTGAAGTGGTTTGTTTTCCTTTACGAGCCATGATCTTAGTGAGTCTTAGCTCAGTGATTACAAAAAGCACACCAAACTTAGAGGTTTGCTTGTTCTCAAGCAAAAGAAAGGAAAGGAGAGGAAGAGAAGGAGAGACAAATTTAAATTGTGGAGGAGAGGGGGATGGCCGAATGTGAATTTAAAGAGGAGGGGGTGGGTTCGAAAATTTTGAAAAAGATATGCTAGAAGATATGATTTGTAAAAAGATAATTATGATATGCAAAAGATGTAGTTTTAAAATTGAAAAGATAAGAGAGAGATTTGAAAAAAAAATAAATCTAATTTTTGAAAAGATAGTATGATGATTTGGAAAAGGTTTGAAAAGAATTTAAAAAGATAGATGAGTTTTGAAAAAGATTTGAAAAGAAGTTAAGGGAGAATGAAGAAAGATTTTATTATTTTTTTGAAATTGAAATTGAAATTGAAAGATGATGATATGTAACATGTTTATGCAAGAAATTATGGATGAAATCATGAAAATTTGAAAAAAAATTGAGTTGGAAAACAAAACTTCCTCCCCTCCACAATCCTGGCGTTAAACGCCCAACTGCTGCTTGTTTTGGGCGTTTAACGCCCATCTGTAGCCTCTTTTGGGCGTTTAATGCCCAGCTGTTGCTTCTGGCTGGTGTTAAACGCCAGAAATCTTTTGTCACTGGGCGTTTTTCTGAATGCCCAGGATGCTGCAAGTTTGGCGTTAAATGCCCAGAATAGTACCCATTCTGGCGTTTAACGCCCAGAAAGGTATCATTACTGGCGTTTTCTTGCCAATGAGCTCTTTTTCCCTGTTTTGTACTCTGAATCCTTCTGTAACTCTGTGAACTTATGCAATTGATACTTTACCTTGAAGATTATTTATATTAAACTCGTATAATTATTATTTAAATAACAAATAAGCTTTACTAATGGTTGGGTTGCCTCCCAGCAAGCGCTTCTTTATTGTCTTTAGCTGGACCTTACTGAGCTTTTAATCTAGCCTCAGCTTTGAGCATTCTTGCTCAACATTGCCTTCAAGATAATGCTTGATTCTCTGTCCATTAACAATGAACTTCTTATTAGAATCAATGTCTTGAAGCTCCACATAGCCATATGGTGACACACTTGTAATCACATATGGTCCCTTCCACCGGGATTTCAGTTTTCTGGGGAATAATCTGAGTCTAGAGTTAAACAGCAGAACCTTTTGTCCTGGTTCAAAGACTCTGGGTGACAGTTTCTTATCATGCCACCTTTTTGCTTTCTCTTTGTAAATCTTAGCATTTTCGAAAGCATTGAGTCTGAATTCCTCTAGCTCATTCAGCTGGAGCAATCTTTTCTCTCCAGCTAATTTGGCATCAAAGTTTAGGAATCTGGTTGCCCAGTAGGCCTTATGTTCCAGTTCCACGAGCAAATGACAGGCCTTACCATACACAAGTTGGTATGGAGAGGTCCCTATAGAAGTCTTGAATGCTGTTCTGTATGCCCATAGAGCCTCATCCAAGCTTCTTGCCCAATCCCTTCTACGGGTAATTACAGTCCGTTCCAGGATTCTTTTTAGTTCTCTATTAGAGACTTCAGCCTGCCCATTTATCTGTGGATGATATGGAGTTGCTACTTTGTGGCTTATTCTATATCGGACCATAGTAGAGTAAAGTTGTTTATTGTAGAAGTGAGTGCCCCATCACTGATTAGTGCTCTAGGAACACCAAACTTGCTGAAGATATATTTCTGGAGAAACTTCAGCACTGTCTTAGTATCATTAGTGGGTGTTGCAATCACCTCTACCCATTTAGATACATAGTCTACTGCCACCAGAATATATGTGTTTGAGTATGATGGTGGGAAAGGCCCCATGAAGTCAATACCCCATACATCAAACAACTCAATCTCCAAGATCCCTTGTTGAGGTATGGCGTAACCATGAGGCAGATTACCAGCTCTCTGACAACTGTCACAGTTACGTACAAACTCTCGGAAATCTCTATAGAGAGTAGGCCAGAAGAAGCCATATTAGAGGACCTTGGTGGCTGTTCGCTCACCTCCGAAATGGCCTCCATATTGTGACGCATGGCAATGCTATAAGATCTTCTGTGCCTCTTCCTTGGGCACACATCTATGGATTATTCTATCTGTACATCTCTTAAAGAGATATGGTTCATCCCATAGGTAGTACTTTGCATCAGAAATTAATTTCTTTATTTGCTGCCTGCTGTACTCTTTGGGTATGAATCTTACAGCTTTATAGTTTGCAATGTCTGCAAACCATGGTGTTTCCTGAATGGTAAATAGTTGCTCATCCAGAAAGGTTTCAGAGATCTCAAAAGAGGAGGAGGACGCCCCTTCTACTGGTTCTATCCGGGACAGATGATCAGCCACTTGGTTTTCTGTCCTTTTTCTGTCTCTTATTTCTATATCAAACTCTTGTAAAAGCAACACCCATCTTATGAGCGTGGGTTTTGAATCCTGCTTTGTAAGTAGATATTTAAGAGCAGCATGGTCAGTGTACACAATCACTTTTGATCCTACTAAGTATGATCTAAACTTGTCAATGGCATAGACCACTGCAAGCAACTCCTTTTCTGTGGTTGTGTAATTTTTTTAGCCTCATTTAAAACACGACTAGCATAATAAATGACATGCAGAAGCTTGTTATGCCTTTGTCCCAGTACTGCACCAATGGTATGGTCACTGGCATCACATATTAGTTCAAATGGTAGTGTCCAGTCTGGTGAAAAAATAACTGGTGCTGTGACCAGCTTAGCTTTCAGAGTTTCAAACGCCTGTAGACACTCTGTGTCAAACACAAATGGCGTGTCAGCAGCTAGCAGATTACTTAGAGGTTTTACAATTTTTAAAAAATCCTTTATAAACCTCCTATAGAATCCTGCATGCCCCAGAAAACTTCTGATTGCCTTAACATTGGCAGGTGGTGGTAATTTTTCAATTACTTTCACTTTAGCTTGATCCACCTCTATTCCCTTGTTTGAAATTTTATGCCCAAGGATAATTCCTTTAGTCACCATAAAGTGACATTTTTCCCAGTTTAAAACTAGGTTGGTCTCTTGGCATCTTTTCAGAACAAGTGCTAAATGGTCAAGGCAGGAGCTGAACGAGTCTCCAAATACTGAAAAGTCATCCATGAAGACTTCCAAAAATTTCTCTACCATATCAGAGAAGATAGAGAGCATGCACCTCTGAAAGGTTGCAGGTACATTGCACAGACCAAAAGGCATCCTTCTGTAGGCAAACACTCCAGAAGGACATGTGAATGCTGTTTTCTCTTGGTCCTGAGGGTCTACTGCAATTTGGTTGTAACCTGAATAGCCATCCAAAAAGCAGTAATATTCATGACCTGCTAGTCTCTCTAGCATCTGGTCTATGAATGGTAAAGGAAAATGATCCTTTCTGGTTGCTGTATTGAGCCTTCTGTAATCAATACACATATGCCACCCTGTAACTGTTCTTGTAGGAACCAGTTCATTCTTTTCATTATGAACCACTGTCATGCCTCCCTTCTTGGGGACAACTTCGACAGGGCTCCCCCAGGGCCTATGAGAAATATGATAAATAATCCCATCCTCCAGTAACTTGGTGACCTCTTTCTGCACCACCTCCTTCATGGCTGGATTTAGCCGCCTCTGTGGTTGAACCACTGGCTTAGCATCATCTTCCAATAGGATCTTGTGCATGCATCTTGCTGGGATGATGCCCTTAGAATCACTTATGGACCACCCAAGACCTGCCTTGTGTGTCCTTAGCACTTGAAGTAGTGCTTTCTCTTCCTGTGGATTTAAAGTAGAGCTTATGATCACCGGAAAAGTGTCACCTTCTCCCAGAAATGCATATTTCAGGGATGGTGGTAGTGGTTTGAGCTCGGGTTTAGGAGGTTTCTCCTCTTCCTGAGGAATTTTCAGAGGCTCTTTCATTTCCTCTAATTCCTCCAAATCAGGCTGAACATCTTTAAAGATGTCTTCTAGCTCTGATTTGAGACTCTCAGCCATGTTGATCTCCTCTACCAGGGAGTCAATAATATCAACACGCATGCAGTCTTTTGATGTGTCTGGATGCTTCATTGCCTCAACAGCATTCAGCCTGAACTCATCCTCATTGACTCTTAAGGTCGCTTCCCCTTTTTGGACATCAATGAGGGTTTGTCCAGTTGCTAGGAAGGGTCTTCCTAGAGTGAGAGTTGCACTCTTGTGCCCCTCTATCTCCAGCACTACAAAGTCAATGGGAAAGGTAAATGGCCCAACCTTGACAATCATGCCCTTAATTATGCCTGATGGATATTTAATGGAGCCATCAGCAAGTTGAAGACATATCCAGGTTGGTTTGACCTCTTCAGTCAAGCCAAGCTTTCTGATAGTGGATGCAGGGATTAGATTGATACTTGCCCCAAGGTCACATAAAGCTGTCTTGGTACAAGTACCCTCTAGTGTGCATGGTATCATAAAGCTTCCGGGATCCTTAAGCTTTTCTGGTAAGCTTGTTAGAATGACTGCACTGCATTCTTCAGTGAGAAAAACTTTTTCTGTTTCTCTCCAATCCTTCTTATGACTTAAGATCTCTTTCATGAACTTAGCATAAGAGGGTATTTGCTCAAGTGCCTCTACAAACGAAATCTTTATTTCAAGAGTCCTGAGATAGTCTACAAAGCGGGCAAATTGTTTATCATGTTCCTCTTGGCGGAGTTTCTGAGGATAAGGCATTTTGGCTTTATATTCTTCAACCTTAGTTGCTGTAGGTTTATTTCCTACAGAGGCAGGTTGAGAAGCCTTCTTGAGGGAGTTATTATCAGCACTTGCAGGTGTCTG
This sequence comes from Arachis hypogaea, assembly GCF_003086295.3. Classification (NCBI taxonomy): domain Eukaryota; kingdom Viridiplantae; phylum Streptophyta; class Magnoliopsida; order Fabales; family Fabaceae; genus Arachis; species Arachis hypogaea. Next base: position 29,704,792 of record NC_092046.1, read on the forward strand.
ATCCCTCACTAGAGTTTGAACGCCAGAACTGGACATGGATTGGGCGTTTAATGCCAGATTCCTATCCTTTTCTGGCGTTTGAACGCCAGAACTGAACATAGATTGGGCGTTTAACGTCAGTTTTTCACCCTTTTATGGCGTTTGAACGCCAGACTTATTCCTCTCTGGGCTCTTACTGTCCTCAGAGGGATTTTGGGTAGTAAGTTGCTCATCCTCTGCCAGCTCTTCCTTTCTTGGCTTTCTGCTGCTTTGAGTTGAGGTATTTAATATTTTTTCACTTCTTAATTGAACTTCTTGGCACTCCTCTGTTATCTGTTTTGATAGCTGCTGTTTTGTCTTATTCAATTGTGATTCCATATCCTTGTTAGCATTTTTGGTTTCTTGTAGCATCTCCTTAAATTCTGCTAACTGCCTTGTTATGGAAGATACTTGCTGATTGAGTTCAGCAACTTGTTCCTAAGGACTAAAGTTAGTTGATACTGCCTTAGCTTCTTCTTTCATGGAGGACTCATTACTTATGTACAGATAATGATTTCTAGCAACTATATCATTAAGCTCTTGAGTCTCTTCAATAGTTTTTCTCGTGTGTATAGATCCACCAGCTGAGTGGTCTAGAGATACCTGAGCTTTTTCTGTAAGTCCGTAGTAGAAGATGTCTAACTGCACCCACTCTGAAAACATTTCAGAGGGGCATTTCCTTAGCATCCCTCTGTACCTCTCCCAGGCGTTATAAAGGGATTCATCATCCTCTTGTTTAAAGCCTTGGATGTCCAGCCTTAGCTGTGTCATCCTTTTTGGAGGGAAATATTGATTCAGAAATTTGTTTGATAATAGTTTCCATGTTCTTATGCTTGCTGTAGGTTGGTTATTTAACCACCTTTTAGCTTGATCTTTTACAGCAAATGGAAACAGTAATAATCTGTAGACATCCTGATCTACTTTCTTGTCATGTACTGTGTCAGCAATTTGCAAGAACTGTGCCAGAAACTCAGTAGGTTCTTCCTGAGGAAGACCGTTTTGCTGCACCATGACAATGAGCTGAGGATTTAGCTCAAAACTGCTTGCTTTGATGGGAGGTATACAGATGCTGCTCCCATATGCAGCAGTAATGGGGTTAGCATATGACCCCAGAGTCCTTCTGAACTGTTCATTTCTATTTATGTCCATGATGGATAAAATGGAATTGATATGAATTGCAAACAAAATATGTTTTTGTTTTTATCTTATTTAAGTAGAAGCAAACTGAATTATTAAGAAAAAATAAAAATAATAAGATAAAATAAAATAATTAAAAATTAAGATGTAAATTTCGAAAACTAAGAGAAAAAAAAAATTTGAAAACGAAAATAATTACTTAATTAAGAAGATTTGAAAAACTTTGGATATGATTTTTGAAAAAGATTTTGAATTTTGAAATTTCAAAACTAAGATAAGATAGAATAGGAAGTTTTAAAATAAAAATCTGAATTTTTTTAAAGGAAAATTTGAAAATTAATTAAAATAAAGAGAAAAAGATATTTTTGAATTTAATGAAGAAAGAGAAAAACAGTAAAAATGACACCAAACTTAAATTTTTAGATCAAAACAAAGGAAACAAACAGGAAAACTTTGAATATCACGATGATCACTAAGAACAACTTTGAAAAATTTTTAAGAAAACAAAAACACAAAGGACACCAAACTTAAAAATTTTTATATTATGATCACTAATAATTCGAAAAAAAATGAAAGAAAAATAAAATCATGCAATTGACACCAAACTTAAAATATGGAACTAAACTTAAACAGAAAAACTCAATTATTAGTTTATAAAAATTTTCGAAAAATTTAAAAAGAGAAAATAAGGATTTTAAAAAAAAGTTTCAACCAAAAACAATAATAGAAGACTCTAAACCAAAAAGAAAAAATTTTCCTAATCTAAGCAACAAAATACACCGTCAGTTGTCCAAACTCGAACAGTCCCGGCAACGGCGCCAAAAACTTGGTACACGGAATCGTGATCTCACACTCTTCTCACAACTCCGTGCAACTAACCAGCAAGTGCACTGGGTAGTCCAAGTAATACCTTACGTGAGTAAGGGTCGATCCCATGGAGATTGTTAGCTTGAAGCAAGATATGGTTATTTTTTAATTCTTAGTCAGAAAATTAATAATAAAATTGGTTGGGTTTATGAAAAGTAATTAACATAAAATAAATAATACTTGTTATGCAGTAATGGAGAACAAATTGAGGTTTTGGAGATGCTCTGTCTTCTGAATCTATGCTTTCCTACTGTCTTCTTCTTCACGCACGCAGGTCTCCTTCCATGGCAAGTTGTATGCTGGTGGATCACCGTTGTCAATGGCTACCATCCATCCTCTCAGTGAAAATGGTCCAAATGCGCTGTCACCGCACGGCTAATCATCTGTCGTTTCTCACTCATGTTGGAATAGAATCCGTTGATTCTTTTGTGTCTGTCACTACGCCCAACACTCGCGAGTTTGAAGCTCGTCACAGTCATCCCTTCCCAGATCCTACTAGAAATACCACAGACAAGGTTTAGACTTTTCGGATCTCAGGAATGGCCACCAATAATTCTAGCCTATACCACGAAGACTCTGATCATGAACCAGGAGGCTAAGAGATACACACTCAAGCTAGTGCAGATAGAACGGAGGTGGTTGTCAGGCACGCGTTCATAGGTGAGAATAATGATGAGTGTCACGGATCATCACATTCATCAGGGTGAAGTGTGAGTGAATATCTTAGAATAGAAACAAGCGTGATTGAATGAAAAAATAGTAGTGATTGCATTAGTTCATCGAAACACAACAGAGCTCCTCACCTCCAACCATGGGGTTTAGAGACTCATGCCGTCAGAAATACAAAGTGTAGTGTAAAAATGTCATAAGGTCCAAAACAAATCTCTAAAAATAGTTTTTATACTAAGCTAGTGACCTAGGTTTACAGGAATTGAGTAAACTCAGATAGATAGTGCAGAAATCCACTTTCGGGGCCCACTTGGTGTGTGCTTGGGCTAAACATTGAAGCTTCCATGTGTAGAGACTTTATTTGGAGTTAAACGCCAGGTTGTAGCCTATTTCTGGCGTTTAACTCTGGTTTGCAACCTGTTTCTGACGTTTAACGCCAGAATATGGTAAAGACTTGGCGTTAAACGCCAATTTGCGTCATCAAAACTTGAGCAAAGTATGGACTATTATATATTGCTGGAAAGCCCTGAATGTCTAATTTCCAACGCAATTAAGAGTGCGCCAATTGGGCTTCTGTAGCTCCATAAAATCTATTTCGAGTGCAGGGAGGTCAGAATCCAACAACATCTGCAGTCCTTCTTCAGCCTCTGAATAAGATTTTTGCTCAGGTCCCTCAATTTCAGCCAAAAAATACCTGAAATCATAGAAAAACACACAAACTCAAAAAAATCCAGAAATGTGATTTTTGCATAAAAACTAATAAAAATATACTAAAAATAAACTAAATCATACTAAAAACTACCTAAAAATAATGCCAAAAATCGTATAAATTATCCGCTCATCAGGCAACCTCCTCATCTCGATACTAAGTTTTTAGGGGATCCCTCACTTCTCCGAGCTGAGCTAGGTAGTGGTCGACTTCTTTTTACTTGTTTGTCTTTGTTCATTTTGTTCATTTTCTTCCAATTTGTAACTTGTCTTTTTCTGTGTTTTTTCAGAGATGACTAAGAATAATGATTCCATGAAGGCCTTTAAGAAGGCGAGGAAAGCTACAGCTGCCCAGAACATCTCGGCTAAGGCTGCTGGGGAAGGATCTTCTCAGGTTCCTCCTAAAAAGCCGATCTTGAGCACTTCTGGGTTGAGGAGGGTGATTCCTACTCCTCAGGTCCATTTGGTTGATCCTCCCCAAACTTCTGCTGCTACCTCTTCTCCTACTTCTAGCCCTCCTCCAAAAAGATAGAGGACTGTTGAACCCTTTGACCTTGACGCCCCTGACTTTGATGCTGTGGGGTTTGTTGACAACCAAATCGCCCCTTACGGCCGACTTCCTATGGACGACGTGTCCATTCTTCACCATCTGGACTTTATTACCCGGAGTAGCGTAAATGGCACACGTAGGTGCAGCCTTGTTCCAAACTGCTCAGGATATCCCGGTTCATGCAACGAAGGCTTTTATGGAGGAGGCCAATAACGATCACACACACTTCCAACCTCGTCCTACCTCACCATTCGCTCAAAATGACCTTCATCAACCACCACAATTGCCACAACCACTTCCAACCTTTCAAAGGATCTATATTCTAGAAATGCTGATGGAAAGGTCCATCAAAATTCAAGAAATGATGGCAATAGAGCGGGAAGAAATGAAGAAGCATCAAGAGATGATAAGCAAGAACCAGGAGGCTTCACTCAGAAGACTTGAAAGGCAGGTGGAACAATTAGTGCAAAACCTTGCTGAATTGGGTGAGAAAAAGGGGACTCTGAACCCAAAGAGCCATGAAAAGGATGCTGTGTTGAAAGAGAAGGGAGCCATGGAGGAAAATAAGAAGGCTATGGAAAGAGAAATAGAGGGAAGGAAGCCCATAGCAAGAGGAGGAAACCTAAGGCAACAGAAGCCTCAACTTCCATGAGCACAGAGTGAAGGATGTCAAGCTAGTGACAATAAAAGAGCGCTTGTTGGGAGGCAACCCAACCCGAGGTAGTTTTCTGTTCATAACTATTTTAATAAAAAGGTTAATTAGTTTTATCTATATTGCAAGAAGCTAAGTTTGGTGTTGCACACCAAAACAATCTAAGGGAGAATGAAGGATTCTAAGTTTGGTGTTCCACCAAAATCTCATCATAAAACACACTCTCACCTTCTGCATAATGCTGGCTTCAAGCATGTTGGATAAACTAGTTAACTATTCTGCTGTTTCCTAGTTTTCAGTTTTATTGCTTTTGAAAAAGAAGAAAAAGAGTTTCACACATGGTTAATCTGATGCATTGGCAAGGTACTAAGTTTGGTGTTCCCACACCAAAGTAAGTACAAAGGCCCACAAATAAATCATGCAAGCTAACCATTTTTCAAGTGCTTGGGGAACAAGCAACTTTCAATATCATTGCAGAGGTCCATACAAGCTGTTGGAAGGATTAAGCATCATCAACCAAAGAAACAAAAGATAAACCTAAAGGCCAGCAATGATGATGATGAGAAGAAGGAAAGCAAGTAAACTTCAACAGGTTGTATTGTTAAGTAATTGTTTTGCATCAAAAATTGTTGTAATTGAAAGTTGGATTGTATCCTTATCTGCCTGCCTGCATAGCATAGTCTTTCTTTATAATTCAATAAGCAAGATGCTTGATCATTCACAACATTCTTATCTTCAAAACTTGTTTGCACTCAATTTTCAAGAAATGCATCACATGAAAGTTCTTTGAAAAGAAGGATTGAGGAATTAAACAATTTTGAGGCAAGAAAAAGATTAGGAGAAGTGGTGGTTCTGGTTATATGATTTTGTATTGAGGTTGCATGCTTGTGAAAACTTGCATGGGAGCTCATAGGCGGGACAAGAAGTTCAAAGAAATATTGTGGAGATTCTCAAAAATCTATTGATCCAAGAAGCAGCAAACAAAACAAAAGAAAATAAAGAAAACACAAAAGCAAAAAGAACATGGCCCAAGGCTCTGAGCATCACTTACTAGGCAGAAAAGAAAGAAAGAAACAAAAACTCAAAGAGTTATTATCCTAGTAAATGCTTGTGGTTGAGATGTGTCAAGGAAAGAGGCTTGAGCAAGTAAATCCTTAGGGGTGCTTCAACACCTAATACCTTAAAACCAACTGGTTTAGGAGTATTGATTGAAAGCTTATCTAAAGAGCCGCTTTGACACATGAGACTTAGAGTCAAGGCCAAAACACAGAAACTATAAGCTGCTTCAAGGTGATTACATATAAAGAGATCTCCATGATACCATTTGGATGAAAATCCTAAGACCTACGACTCCCAATATGTAAGGACTAGTGAGCACTGAAGCCCTTGCATGAGCATGTAATTTAGAGTTCACCCCACTGATACTTGATCACTTCACTCACTGTACTTTACAAGTGTTCCTCAATCCATCTTAATTGAAAGAATCTCTGAGCATAATTCATTTCTTGCTTGGGGACAAGCAAGCTTTAAGTTTGGTGTTGTGATGACAAGTCATCTTAGCCTATTTTAGCTAGTCTTTTTCTTTAGTTTTCATTAGAATTATGCACTTTCTTGAGCTACAAGCAAGCTAATTGAGTAGATTTTCATGTTTCCCTTGATTGAACCAACCATATATGAATTCATGCCATTTCATGAGGTTTTGTGCTATATTTGTTGCATATTATGAAAGAATGAATATCTCATGATTTTGAGCATAGCTTTGATTAGTTTGGTTGATTAATGATAGGTGAAGAAAGCTTGGAGAAAGGTTGAAGCAAAGAGGAATGGCTAGAAGCGAAGAATGGAAGTTGATCCTGGAGGCATGAAGTTAGCCCCAACGTTAGCCCCCTAACTTGGAGGCTAACGTTGGGCATGAAGATCACTCCCTGGACTCCCCACGTTTGAGCCAACGTTAGTCCCCTAACTTGGAGGCTAACGTTGGCAAGAGAAACTTGAAACTCATCCCTGGGCCAGCCAACGTTTGCGCCAACGTTAGCCCCCTAACTTGGAGGCTAACGTTGGCACATGAGTTATAAAGGGGGAGAAGGCCAACGTTTGCGCCAACGTTAGCCCCCTAACTTGGAGGCTAACGTTGGCACCTTAATTACAAAGGGGGAGAAGGCCAACGTTTGCGCCAACGTTAGCCCCTAACTTGGAGGCTAACGTTGGCGCCACTAGCACTAAGCAAGGCCAACGTTAGGGTCAAAGTTAGACCCCTAACGTTGGCACCAACGTTCAAACCAGAGAATTATGCTTGCTGCTATGAAAAGTTAGGGTCAAAGTTAGACCCCTAACTTTGGCCCTAATGTTAGGTCCAACTTTGGCTAACTTCAAAACCGGTTCAATTGGTTCACTTCGGTTCTTCTTCAAACTTCAAGAGCAATCAACCAAGGCCTCTTTCAACCCAATTCCACCAAGAACAAAGGCCCAACTCAAGGCTTGAAGATCATTTTGGAAAGTGTATAAATAGGATAGAATTCAAGTTATTTGGAGAGCTTTCCTTTTAGAATTTCCATAATAGTTTTGGGAGAGCTTTTACACTGGAGTGAACTTTAATTTCTTGTTTTCATTGCTTTCAATTTCAAGTTACAATTGCCTTGGATCTTGGATTGGAGAATTGAAGAAATTCTGTTTCAATCTCAATCTTGGATCTCTCTGTTTTCTTTACTGTTAATTGAATTTCATTTCCGGTTCATTGTTCTTCATCTCTTTTCTTTGCAATTTACAATTTCCTTGCTATTGTTCTTGTTGGATCTAGGAAGGCATTGAGATCTAGACTTAGTTTTCTAGTCTCTGGGTCCTGAGATCTGAATTTCTCATTTCAATTCCCTGTTTATTGCTTTTTCTGTTCATTTACTTTACTGCTTCAAGATCCGGTTCAATCCCAATTCCCTTTCCCTCTTCTGTTTGATGCAATTTAATTTTTCCTCGTTTAATTTCTGCAAATCCACATCCCAATCCCCTTTACATTTCAAGCAATTTACCTTCCTTGCACTTTAAGATTCCGCAATTTACATTTCTTGCACTTTAAGATTCCGCAATTTACATTTCTTGCACTTTAAGTTTCTGCCATTTAATTTCTTGTTCTTTAAGTTTCAGCAATTTAATTCTTGTTCTCTTTACTTCAATGCAATTTAATTCTGCAAGTCACAAAACCATCAATCAAATCTTGATTCGCTTGACTAAATTAACCACTAAGCTAAAATTGCTCAATCCTTCAATCCTTGTGGGATCGACCTCACTCCTGTGAGTTTTTATTACTTGATACGACCCGGTACACTTGCCGGTTAGTTTTGGGTATTTTGGGAGAGATTTATGTTTCCTCCAAAATATCTCATCAAGTTTTTGGCGCCGTTGCCGGGGATTGATTAGATTGACAATGATTAAGTGAGGTGGTAATCTAGATCAAGCACTTTTTTCTTTATTTTTTGACTAACCCACTAACTGTTTGAAGTTTTGCCTGAGCTAATAGAAACCTCATTCTAGCAATAGAGTGAAATTTCCTTGGCTCATCCTGCTGAATATGGTTTTCATAGTTTGAAAAACAAACGAGAGGAGTGATTTTCATTCATTACCCTCTCAAGTTTGCCAACTGTTTGATACTTTGTGTCAACTGATCCTTCAATCATATCCTGGTCTGAATATGCTCTATCTTCACTTGAACTGGTTGTGACTGTGCAGATTATGGAAGGGAACTCGACAAATTCTAGCAATCATGAGAGTAATACCCCCACCTTGGATGACAATGTAACCCATAGTTCGAAGCAACTATCCATAGCCATGAATGATGTTGCCCAATGGTTTGAAGCTTTTCCACAAGGAAGCATTATCGGATGGGAAGAACTGATGAATGGACTCCTAGTCAAATTTAACCCATCACAAAGAGTTGTTAAGCAAGAGGCAGAAGTGCATCCATTAGAGAAAGAAATTGAAGGTGCTCGTGCAGTGATAAACCAAAACAAGCAGATGCATCAACAGACTCTACAACAATTAGATATGATGGCTAGAAAAATCATTGAGTTGAGACATGCTGTAGTACATACATACAACCTGACTCAAAGCTCACATGGGTGTAATCAAGCTGAACAAAGCTTTGGGGCCATTAACCATGAGCAACAAAGCTATGAGCAACTACAAGCTCCAAGCAATCACTCTAGCATGCTTCAGAACAGGCCTCAAAATGATGTGTACAACCCACCTTGGAGAACTCATTCTAATGGGAGGGGGGTTGAGAACCAAAACCAAAGACCAAGGGACTTCAACTGCAACAATCCCAACTTCAAAAATCAACTTAAAACACACCCCCACAATAACGATCACACACACTTCCAACCTCGTCCTACCTCACCATTCGCTCAAAATGACCTTCATCAACCACCACAATTGCCACAACCACTTCCAACCTTTCAAAGGATCTATATTCTAGAAATGCTGATGGAAAGGTCCATCAAAATTCAAGAAATGATGGCAATAGAGCGGGAAGAAATGAAGAAGCATCAAGAGATGATAAGCAAGAACCAGGAGGCTTCACTCAGAAGACTTGAAAGGCAGGTGGAACAATTAGTGCAAAACCTTGCTGAATTGGGTGAGAAAAAGGGGACTCTGAACCCAAAGAGCCATGAAAAGGATGCTGTGTTGAAAGAGAAGGGAGCCATGGAGGAAAATAAGAAGGCTATGGAAAGAGAAATAGAGGGAAGGAAGCCCATAGCAAGAGGAGGAAACCTAAGGCAACAGAAGCCTCAACTTCCATGAGCACAGAGTGAAGGATGTCAAGCTAGTGACAATAAAAGAGCGCTTGTTGGGAGGCAACCCAACCCGAGGTAGTTTTCTGTTCATAACTATTTTAATAAAAAGGTTAATTAGTTTTATCTATATTGCAAGAAGCTAATTTTGGTGTTGCACACCAAAACAATCTAAGGGAGAATGAAGGATTCTAAGTTTGGTGTTCCACCAAAATCTCATCATAAAACACACTCTCACCTTCTGCATAATGCTGGCTTCAAGCATGTTGGATAAACTAGTTAACTATTCTGCTGTTTCCTAGTTTTCAGTTTTATTGCTTTTGAAAAAGAAGAAAAAGAGTTTCACACATGGTTAATCTGATGCATTGGCAAGGTACTAAGTTTGGTGTTCCCACACCAAAGTAAGTACAAAGGCCCACAAATAAATCATGCAAGCTAACCATTTTTCAAGTGCTTGGGGAACAAGCAACTTTCAATATCATTGCAGAGGTCCATACAAGCTGTTGGAAGGATTAAGCATCATCAACCAAAGAAACAAAGATAAACCTAAAGGCCAGCAATGATGATGATGAGAAGAAGGAAAGCAAGTAAACTTCAACAGGTTGTATTGTTAAGTAATTGTTTTGCATCAAATATTGTTGTAATTGAAAGTTGGATTGTATCCTTATCTGCCTGCCTGCATAGCATAGTCTTTCTTTATAATTCAATAAGCAAGATGCTTGATCATTCACAACATTCTTATCTTCAAAACTTGTTTGCACTCAATTTTCAAGAAATGCATCACATGAAAGTTCTTTGAAAAGAAGGATTGAGGAATTAAACAATTTTGAGGCAAGAAAAAGATTAGGAGAAGTGGTGGTTCTGGTTATATGATTTTGTATTGAGGTTGCATGCTTGTGAAAACTTGCATGGGAGCTCATAGGCGGGACAAGAAGTTCAAAGAAATATTGTGGAGATTCTCAAAAATCTATTGATCCAAGAAGCAGCAAACAAAACAAAAGAAAATAAAGAAAACACAAAAGCAAAAAGAACATGGCCCAAGGCTCTGAGCATCACTTACTAGGCAGAAAAGAAAGAAAGAAACAAAAACTCAAAGAGTTATTATCCTAGTAAATACTTGTGGTTGAGATGTGTCAAGGAAAGAGGCTTGAGCAAGTAAATCCTTAGGGGTGCTTCAACACCTAATACCTTAAAACCAACTGGTTTAGGAGTATTGATTGAAAGCTTATCTAAAGAGCCGCTTTGACACATGAGACTTAGAGTCGAGGCCAAAACACAGAAACTATAAGCTGCTTCAAGGTGATTACATATAAAGAGATCTCCATGATACCATTTGGATGAAAATCCTAAGACCTACGACTCCCAATATGTAAGGACTAGTGAGCACTGAAGCCCTTGCATGAGCATGTAATTTAGAGTTCACCCCACTGATACTTGATCACTTCACTCACTGTACTTTACAAGTGTTCCTCAATCCATCTTAATTGAAAGAATCTCTGAGCATAATTCATTTCTTGCTTGGGGACAAGCAAGCTTTAAGTTTGGTGTTGTGATGACAAGTCATCTTAGCCTATTTTAGCTAGTCTTTTTCTTTAGTTTTCATTAGAATTATGCACTTTCTTGAGCTACAAGTAAGCTAATTGAGTAGATTTTCATGTTTCCCTTGATTGAACCAACCATATATGAATTCATGCCATTTCATGAGGTTTTGTGCTATATTTGTTGCATATTATGAAAGAATGAATATCTCATGATTTTGAGCATAGCTTTGATTAGTTTGGTTGATTAATGATAGGTGAAGAAAGCTTGGAGAAAGGTTGAAGCAAAGAGGAATGGCTAGAAGCGAAGAATGGAAGTTGATCCTGGAGGCATGAAGTTAGCCCCAACGTTAGCCCCCTAACTTGGAGGCTAACGTTGGGCATGAAGATCACTCCCTGGACTCCCCACGTTTGAGCCAACGTTAGCCCCCTAACTTGGAGGCTAACGTTGGCAAGAGAAACTTGAAACTCATCCCTGGGCCAGCCAACGTTTGCGCCAACGTTAGCCCCCTAACTTGGAGGCTAACGTTGGCACATGAGTTATAAAGGGGGAGAAGGCCAACGTTTGCGCCAACGTTAGCCCCCTAACTTGGAGGCTAACGTTGGCACCTTAATTACAAAGGGGGAGAAGGCCAACGTTTGCGCCAACGTTAGCCCCCTAACTTGGAGGCTAACGTTGGCGCCACTAGCACTAAGCAAGGCCAACGTTAGGGTCAAAGTTAGACCCCTAACGTTGGCACCAACGTTCAAACCAGAGAATTATGCTTGCTGCTATGAAAAGTTAGGGTCAAAGTTAGACCCCTAACTTTGGCCCTAACGTTAGGTCCAACTTTGGCTAACTTCAAAACCGGTTCAATTGGTTCACTTCGGTTCTTCTTCAAACTTCAAGAGCAATCAACCAAGGCCTCTTTCAACCCAATTCCACCAAGAACAAAGGCCCAACTCAAGGCTTGAAGATCATTTTGGAAAGTGTATAAATAGGATAGAATTCAAGTTATTTGGAGAGCTTTCCTTTTAGAATTTCCATAATAGTTTTGGGAGAGCTTTTACACTGGAGTGAACTTTAATTTCTTGTTTTCATTGCTTTCAATTTCAAGTTACAATTGCCTTGGATCTTGGATTGGAGAATTGAAGAAATTCTGTTTCAATCTCAATCTTGGATCTCTCTGTTTTCTTTACTGTTAATTGAATTTCATTTCTGGTTCATTGTTCTTCATCTCTTTTCTTTGCAATTTACAATTTCCTTGCTATTGTTCTTGTTGGATCTAGGAAGGCATTGAGATCTAGACTTAGTTTTCTAGTCTCTGGGTCCTGAGATCTGAATTTCTCATTTCAATTCCCTGTTTATTGCTTTTTCTGTTCATTTACTTTACTGCTTCAAGATCCGGTTCAATCCCAATTCCCTTTCCCTCTTCTGTTTGATGCAATTTAATTTTTCCTCGTTTAATTTCTGCAAATCCACATCCCAATCCCCTTTACATTTCAAGCAATTTACCTTCCTTGCACTTTAAGATTCTGCAATTTACATTTCTTGCACTTTAAGATTCCGCAATTTACATTTCTTGCACTTTAAGTTTCTGCCATTTAATTTCTTGTTCTTTAAGTTTCAGCAATTTAATTCTTGTTCTCTTTACTTCAATGCAATTTAATTCTGCAAGTCACAAAACCATCAATCAAATCTTGATTCGCTTGACTAAATTAACCACTAAGCTAAAATTGCTCAATCCTTCAATCCTTGTGGGATCGACCTCACTCCCGTGAGTTTTTATTACTTGATACGACCCGGTACACTTGCCGGTTAGTTTTGGGTATTTTGGGAGAGATTTATGTTTCCTCCAAAATATCTCATCAGACACCAGAGTGATCAAGTTGGAGCTTGACTTGGAGAATGAGAGAGCTCGGGCTACTACGGCTGTGGCTTCTGCAAATCTGGCTGAGGAGATGGTGCAGAAGCATAAAGAAAGCTATGTTCGGGCTTATGGTGAGATGATAGAGCTCAGGGAAATGTTGGAGTCTGCTCGGGCTAATTATGCCGAGCTCCAGGGCCATCTAGTGGGTAGTGTGACATCTGCCTATAAGAATTTGAAAGATCAGGTCCGAGTTCTTGCTCCCGATCTCGACCTGTCTCTCTTTAGTTTGGACAATATTGTGGAGAATGGGAAGATCGTCCTTGCCCCGGATGAAGATGATGATGATGTTGATCCACCTCATGTGCCATCCACTAAAGCTTATGTTGCGCCTACTTCCCTAACTCCTGCACCTGAGGTCGGCCATCCCGAGTCTGACCTTGATGTTCAAATTTTGAACCGGACGAATGGGACTGTTGATGCTGTCTCTCTCGCGACTCGCACTCCTTCGCCTCGAGATGCCGCCACTGGAGAATCTTTGAATCCTTTGTAGTTTTTTGCTTTGGTATCTTATGGTTCGGTTTGTGGGTCTTTGAAACTCTAGATTTTTGTAATTTGTGTTTTGTTTGACTGTGACTTTGTAGTTGCTTTTTCCCCTAGCAACTTTATTTAGAAAAATAAATGCTTTTGAACTCTTGAGGTCGACCTTCGGGTGGCCTTCTGAGTGTTAATTAGAGTAGCTTTGTTTCTTCGTGATATGGTTGTTTGCAGCTTTTTGGCACTTCTAGGAATCTTTGGAGTGTTGGAGTCTTGCTTTTCAACCTCTTTTGATTGCCTTCGTGCTTTATTTCCTGCTTTAGTTGAAGCTAGCTTTGTTCGACTATTCTTTTTAGCATTCTTAATAGAACACTTGTAGATTGATTTTGTTGAGGTCATGGCTTTTTGGGTCGAGCTTGTGTCCCTTATAGCGCATGCCTTTGGTCGGTTTTTCTTGTCGATCCTTCTCGAGTTATTTCTAGCAATCCATTTTTAATTAGACCTCACCGTATCTCTTTTTTTATGGATTTACTTTTTATAACTCTGTAGCTTTAATTGTCTTGGGCCGACTTCTTTACGTTGGTCTCTTCTAAGTTATTTCTGGTAATCCATTTTTGGGCAGGGTTGGCCAGGCCTCTTGCCATGGATTACTTTTTTATAACTTCTTGTCGCTTTGATTAGTCCAGTCCGACTTCTTTATGTCGGTCCATCCCAAGTTATAGCAATCCATTTTTTCTCAGACCTCGTCAGGCCTCTTTCTATGGATTGTCTTTTATAACTTTTTTTGTTGCTTTGGTCGATTGGTCCGACTTCTTCATGTCGGTCCATTCTTAAGTTATTTCTAGTAATCCATTTTTTAGTCAGGGCTGGCTAGGCCTCAGCTTATGGGTTACTTTTTATAACTTTATCGATTTTATCATGATCAGACAGTGAGTTTGATCATCACCTTGCCGACCTGTAGCTTTGTCTTGATCGAGCAGTGAATTTATTTTCACTTTGTCGACCTTTGTTGAAATCAAACGATGAATTCGGTTTTCATCGTGGTCGGGCGGTGAATTTATTTTTCACCTTGCCAACCTGTAGAGAGGCTTTGTAGAAGAAATCTGAAAAGTTTTATTCAAATAGAAAGTAGACAAATAGGAAAAATATATACATATGGGTGCTTACCCTTCTAAGTCAGGTAGTTTTGCAGATCTTGGCTTGGTGCCTCGTTAAAAAACCTTTTCAGGAAAAAGAGTGCACCTTTGGCCAAAGATCCTTTATTACTTCCTAACTATAATACCTTCTTGGGTTGCAGGCGTGCCATGACCTTGGTAGCTCTCGCCCCTCGAGTTCGGACACCATGTAGTAGCTTTTTCACAATACCTCTGTGACTTGGTAGGGTCCTTTCCAGTTAGCTACCAGTTTTCCCTCTCCTGGTCGACTTGTTCTGATATCATTTCGGATTAGGATGAGGTCGTTGTTGGTGAAACTTTGCTGTATTACCTTTTGATTGTGTCTTGAGGTCATTCGACGTTTTAACGCCTACTCCCTGATCCGAGCTCTTTCACGTATTTCTGGAAGTAAGTCGAGCTCTTCCTTTTAAAGTTGGGGGTTGGCCTCTTCACTATAGAAGATCATTCTGGGGGACCCTTCTTTGACTTTCAATGGGATCATTGCCTCTATTCCGTAAGCTAGTCGGAAGGGTGATTCCCTCGTCGTGGAGTGTGGAGTTGTTCGATATGCCCATAGGACTTGTGGAAGTTCTTCAGCCCAGGCTCCCTTTGCATCCTGTAATCTCTGTTTTAGCCTGGCTAATATGACATTATTGGTAGCTTTTGCCTGTCTATTAGCCTGGGGGTGTTCTACGGAAGTGAATTGGTGTTTTATTTTCAAGTCGGTCACCAATTTTCTAAAGCATGTTTCTGTGAATTGAGTGCCATTGTCTGTGGTAATGGAGTAAGGAACCCCAAACCTTGTGACAATATTTCTATATAGGAATTTTTGACTTCTTTGAGCAGTGGCGTTAGCTAGGGGTTCTGCCTCAATCCATTATCTGTAGGTCGATCTCGGACGAGATCTTCGATGCTGGTCGGAGCTGTTATGTCCGATTTGTTGGACTTGCTGGTGATGCTTATCCTTCGTCACCGGAGGGTGGTACCTGCAAGGGACTCCGATGCTTAAGTTAGCAAGGGTATTAAGTAGGTTTTTTAGTAGAATCAGAGTATGAGTTATACCTGGGTGCTCCAGTGTATTTATAATAGTGTGGAGTGACCTTTTTGGAGATAAGATAGTTATCTTATTTTATCTTTGAGTGAAGTCATCTTATTTTTAAGAGGAACTGTCTTTATCTTTCTGGGCTTTGGCTGCCTTTATATTTGGGTTGTGTTCCTTTGTTTGGGCCTGCTTTGGGCTCCTCTAGCGATTTGGCCGATCTCTTTGAGAAGAGGTCGGTAATCCTGACCTGAAAATGTCGGTCGACTTGTTGTCAATCAGCCTGGGTCATACAGCTCGATCCAAGGCATGAACAGCAAGGAAGTGGTTTGAATTAATATGAATTGGTGAATTGGTCAAAATAAATGTTTAGGTAAATTTGGTAAAAATTGATTTTTGACTAATTTTGGCGGGCTAGAACTTGGCCCTCGGAGTTTTGGAATTGAGTGAACTTTGTTTCAAATTGAAGATGGTTGTGAGAGCTTCAAAATGATATAAATATGAGGGAAATTGAAGTTTTGTAAAGAAAGTTATGAATATCGGAAGTTAGATATAAAAAACTGAACTCTATGATGTTGCGGAAAACCAGAATTTCTGGTTTGTGTTCCCACGCACCATATGGTGCGTACGCACGAAACAGAGGATTGAAAGTGCTTGTGCATATGCATGAGGGGGTGTGTTGGAAATTTTACAAGTTGTGCGTACGCACATTATGATGCGTACGCACACACGGGGAAGTCGTGCTAGCTAGTGCGTGCATACGCATAATAAGGATGTGTATGCACAAGTCCTGTTTTTCACACAAAATCCTGTTTTTAATTGTTTGACCTTTCTAGCAAGTTTATAAGCTTCCTAACCTATGTTTAAGGTTCGATAGCTAGTTTTTAGACTTTAGAAAGAGTGCGAACACATTGATGGAGTTAAATTGACATTGAAGGAGATTGAGAAGTGAAAAATTGAATTAATGATGAGTTAATATCGTTAAATGCTTTTGATAATGAGAAATGATGAGGATTGATTTTGATTGAGGATGATCAAAATGATTAAGATAATAAGATATATTGATGATTGATTATGATTATGATTATGATTATGAATGAATTAGAGTAAGACTTAGAATGAATTCAATAACAGAGTAAAGTTTGATTGAGATGTACCTGTCTGGGTAGATGCAGTGGTGTCATTCCACTTGTTCCGAGATATGGTGAAGTATGATTTTCCTGGATAGATGCAGTGGTATGATTCTACTTGTTCCGAGTCATGGTTTGAGTCTCCCGTGTTAGACGCAATGGTTCGCCCCTACTTGCTCCTGATTGAGAATGACATGTGATTTAAAGACTTTATCTGAGTCATGAATTTTCTTGGATAGATATAGTGAGTCGGCTCTACTTGCTCCAGGTTGAGATTTGAGATTTTGTTGACCATTCGTCACAAGATGTGGCTGGACACTTATACCGTTCCGGACGTTCCTCCTTGAAGATGTAAAATTCCTCTTGGTAGATGCACGCACGATGGGACTGTCCAGGGTTATGTACCAGACATGTCGGGTTGGTAATATTCGAATGTTTACATTAAATAGTTGAAAGATAAAAAAGTCTCGTCTTAGACCTTCTCGCCCACTTCACACCTTGGAATGCAGCGTTCTAATATATTTATATAATAGATATATAAAATATTATTCTAAATTTTCAGTTTTATTGGATGGACTCGCTATAAATATTCCGAAAAAAGATAGACTCACCAAAAAAATTACATTTGTTAAAAATTCAAAGCAATAAAAAGAATTTGGAAAATTTTAATGCAACAGGTCTATCGGCCCAAACGGGCTTACTAAGATGTATCTTCGTTCTTCATCCTTATGAATGCGTTGAACCGGCACAAAGTTATCTCATTCTACATGGGTTTAAAGTGAGTCTTTCATCGGACAATGATGAACCACTAGCTTGATTATACATCTCTTAGATGGCTAATCCACGACTTCGTTGGGAACTTCTTGAGACACCAGTTTAGCCGAGGTATCGGGAGATTAGGGTCTTTGTGGTAAAGGTTAGAACCAAAGGCGCAGCATTCTCTGATCTGGAAGATTCAACCTTTTCTGTGGCGTTTTGAGTAGGATCACTAAAGGGAATGGACTGCAAGAGCTTCACCCTCAATCAGACTGGATCTGCACTAACCCTGGGGTTCAGCTATGGAGGAGAATCGGTGACCTCTCAAGAAAGGCGTTGATCACATACAGCCTGCCATAGAAGAAATCATTCACAGTTGGAGGAGACAGTGAAACCGAATTGATCCAGAAGAACAAAGCATCTCCAAGCCTTAACCATTTTCTTATCATTGCATTCACCATCAACTGAGTAACGTTATCTTTATTTTACTTTTATGCGCTTTAAACAAACAAACAACTTTTCTATCCGCCTGACTAAGATCTACAAGATAACCATAGCTTCTTTCAAATCACAATTCTCGTGGGATCGACCCTGACTCACTCAGGTATTACTTGGATGACCCAGTACACTTGCTGGTTCAGTTATACGAAGTGTAATTCCACGCACCAGTAGTATTGCTTAATATAGAGCACAACAGTGCCACTAATATCTTTTGATGCATTGAGTAGCATGCATTAGATAGGTAAGGAGGTAGTTTGGTATGTAGCAAGAAGGCTTGGACAACCTGCTCATCTTATAGAAGCTCATAATGTGGTCACTGGTCTTGACTGGACCAAAGAACAAAAATTGGAGAGCTGAGCATTTTGTATACTGATGAGCGGATATTTTATACGCTTTTTGGGGTTAATTTCATATAGTTTTTAGTATGTTTTAGTTAGTTTTTAGTTTATTTTCATTAGTTTCTAGGAAAAATTCATATTTCTGGACTTTACTATAAGTTTGTGTGTTTTTCTGTAATTTCAGGTATTTTCTGGCTGAAATTGAGGGAGCTGAGCAAAAATCTGATTCAGGCTGAAAAAGGACTACTGATGCTGTTGGATCCTGACCTCTCTGCACTCGGAATGGAATTTCTGGAGCTACAAGAGTCCAATTGACGCGCTTTTAATTGCGTTGGAAAGTAGACATCCAGGGCTTTCCAGAAATATATAATAGTCCATACTTTTCTCAAGGATAGACAACGTAAACTGGCATTCAAGGCCAGTTCCATGTTGCAGTCTGGCGTCCAGCGCCAGAAACAAGTTACAAGTTGGAGTTCAACGCCAGAAACAGGTTACAACCTGGCGTTGAACGCCCAAAATAGCCCAGGCACGTGAGAGGCTTTATTCTCAGCCCCAGCACACACCAAGTGGGCCCCAGAAGTGGATTTCTGCACTATCTATCATAGTTTACTCATTTTCTGTAAACCTAGGTTACTAGTTTAGTATTTAAACAACTTTTAGAGATTTATTTTGGATCTCATGACATTTTAGATCTGAACTTTGTACTCTTTGACGGCATGAGTCTCTAAACTCCATTGTTGGGGGTGAGGAGCTCTGCTGTGTCTCGATGAATTAATGCAAGTATTTCTGTTTTCTATTCAATCACGCTTGTTCCTATCTAAGATGTTCATTCGCGCCTCATTATGATGAATGTGATGATCTGTGACTCTCATCACCATTCTCAACCTATGAACGTGTGCCTGACAACCACTTCCGTTCTACATTAGATTGAATGAGTATCTCTTAGATTCCGTAATCGGAATCTCCGTGGTATAAGCTAGAATTCATTGGCAGCATCCTTGAGAATCCGGAAAGTCTAAACCTTGTCTGTGGTATTCCGAGTAGGATTCTGGGATTGGATGACTGTGACGAGCTTCAAACTCGCGAGTGCTGGGCGTAGTGACAGACACAAAAGGATAGCAAATCCTATTCTGGTATGATCGAGAACCTACAGATGATTAGCCATGCGGTGACAGCGTACCTGGACCATTTTCACTGAGAGGAAGGATGGTAGCTATTGACAACGGTGATCCACCAACACACAGCTTGCCATAGGAGGAACGTGCGTGCGTGAAGAAGAAGATAGGGAGAAAGCAGAGATTCAAAAGACAAAGCATCTCCAAAACTCCAACATATTCTCATTTACTGCATAACAAGTAACCTTTAATTCATGCTCTCTTGTTCATTTGCAAGTCAATTGATAACCACAAATTAATATCCTGACTAAGAGTTGCAAGATAACCATAGCTTGCTTCAAACCAACAATCTCCGTGGGATCGACCCTTACTCACGTAAGGTATTACTTGGACGACCCAGTGCACTTGCTGGTTAGTTGTGCGGAATTACATAGTGTGAAGTAATTTTCGTGCACCAAGTTTTTGGCGCTGTTACCGGGGATTGTTCGAGTTTGAACAACTGACGGTGAATCTTGTTGCTTAGATTAGGAAAATTTTGTCTTTTGGGTCAGAGTCTTTTATATTCATTTCAAAAAAAATATATTTCATTCTTAGTTATTAAAAAATACTTCTTCAAAACAAGTGTTACATTTACAGCTCAATTGGCTAGAGCATTAGTTTATGTTCTTGATGATTGGGCACCGGTTCTATTAAAAATCTTTTTCAAAAATAATTTTTCTTGATTTAATCTTGTGCCAAACTTTAAGTTTGGTGTTTTCTTGTTAATCTTTCTATAATTTTCGAAAATTTTAGTTTGGTTTTCTAAAAATTTTAAGTTTGGTGTTCTTTCTTCATGTTCTTGTGTTCTTGTGAGTCTTCAAAGTGTTCTTGAGTTTTCCTTGTGTCTTGATCTTAAAATTTTTAAGTTTGGTATTCCTTGGTGTTTTCCCTCCAAAATTTTTGAAAACAAGGAGCATTAGATCTAAAAATTTTAAATCTTGTGATATCTTATTATTTTTCTCTTTCCTCTTTAAATTCAAAAATATCTTTTCTCTCTATTTTAAAGCAAATTTTCGAAATTTACTTTTAAAATTCAGATTTTTTTTCAAAATTTAAAATCTTTTTTCAAATCATATCTTTTCCAATCAAATCCTTTCAATCTTATCTTTTTCAAAACTTCCTAACCATTTTTTTCTCTCTCTCCATTTTTTGAAAATCTTCACCCATTTTTATTTATTTTATTTTAATTTATTTTATTTTCGAAATAAATAAATAAATAAATAAATAAAAATATATTTTTTTATTTTACATCATCTCCCTTTCTCCATCATGGATCTAAGTGGAAATGAACAGTCCAGAAGGACTCTGGGGCCATATGCTAACCCCACTACTGCTTCATATGGGAGTAGTATCAGTATACCCTCCATTGGAGTCAGTAGTTTTGAGTTGAATCATCAGCTCATTATCATGGTGCAGCAAAGTTGCCAGTATTCCGGTCTTCCACAGGAAGAACCTACAGAGTTTCTGGCACAGTTTTTACAAATTGCTGACACAGTACATGATAAGGAAGTAGATCAGGATGTCTATAGATTATTGCTGTTCCCATTTGCTGTAAAAGACCAAGCTAACAGGTGGTTAAATAACCAACCTAAGGCTAGCATAAAGACATAGAAACAGCTGACAGAAAAATTCCTGAATCAATACTTTCCTCCAAAACGGATGACACAGCTAAGGCTAGACATCCAAGGCTTTAAACAAGGAGATAATGAATCTCTTTATGATGCCTGGGAGAGATACAGAGAGATGCTAAGAAAATACTCCTCTGAAATATTTTCAGAGTGGGGGCTTACAAAAAGAGCTCAGATGTCTCTAGACTACTCAGCTGGTGGATCTATCCATATGAGGAAGACAATTGAAGAAGCTCAAGAGCTCATTGATACAGTTGCCAGAAATTAGCATCTGTACTTAAGCAGCGAACCTTCCATGAAAGAAGAGGCTAAAACAGTGACTACTAAACTCAGTCCTGCTGAACAAGCTACTGAATTCAATCAGCAATTGGATTTTCTAACAAAACAGTTAGCCGAATTTAAGGAGAGACTACAAGAGACAAGGACGGCTAATATAAATATGGAAGAACAATTAAAGCAAACAAAGCAGCAGCTGTCAAAACAAATAACAGAAGAATGCCAAGCAGTTCAATTAAGAAGTGGGAAAATAATAAAT
Source organism: Arachis hypogaea (assembly GCF_003086295.3). Taxonomy (NCBI): domain Eukaryota; kingdom Viridiplantae; phylum Streptophyta; class Magnoliopsida; order Fabales; family Fabaceae; genus Arachis; species Arachis hypogaea. The sequence goes on from NC_092046.1 coordinate 29,726,331, forward strand.
ACCCCACCTCAAGGCAGCAGGAAGCCAAGAAATGAGCAAACTACCCAATTTCCATCTGAGGACAGTAAGAGCCCGGGAAAAAATGATTCTGGCGCTAAAACGCCAGAAATTGGGTGGAAGGCTGGCGCTGAACGTCCAAACCATGCTCAGGTCTGGCGTTCAATGCCAGAAACAAGCAAGGAACTGGCGTTGAACGCCCAAAGGAAGCACAGTTCTGGCGTTCAGACGCCAGGAACAGATGAGGAGTTGGCGTCTAACGTCACTCCAGCTTCCAACCCTGGCACTCAATTGCCAGTGAGGGATCAGACACACACAAGTGCTGATGACAACCCCTCTAAAAAGGCTTCTTCAACCACTTCTATAGGAAATAAACCTGCAGCAACCAAAGTTGAGGAGTATAAAGCCAAGATACTTTATCCTCAAAAACTCCGCCAAGAGGAGCAGGATAAGAAATTTGCTCGCTTTGCAGATTATCTCAGGACTCTTGAAATAAAGATTCCGTTTGCAGAAGCACTTGAGCAAATACCTTCTTATGCCAAGTTCATGAAAGAGATCTTAAGTCATAAGAAGGATTGGAGAAAAACTGAAAAAGTTCTCCTTACTGAAGAATGCAGTGCAGTCATTCTGAAAAGCTTCCCTGAAAAGCTTAAAGATCCCGGAAGCTTTCTGATACCATGCATATTAGAGGGTAATTGCACCAAGACAGCATTATGTGATCTTGGGGCAAGCATCAACCTAATACCTGCATCCACTATCAGAAAGCTTGGTTTAACTGAAGAAGTTAAACCAACCCGGATATGTCTTCAACTTGCTGATGGCTCCATTAAATACCCATCAGGCGTGATTGAGGACATGATTGTCATGGTTGGGCTATTCGTCTTTCCCACTGACTTTGTAGTGCTGGAGATGGAGGAGCACAAGAGTGCTACTCTCATTCTAGGAAGACCTTTCCTAGCAACTGGACGAACTCTCATTGATGTCCAACAGGGGGAAATAACCCTGAGAGTCAATGAGGATGAGTTTAAGTTGAATGCTGTCAATGCCATGCAGCATCCAGACACACCAAAAGACTGCATGAAAGTTGATCTTATTGACTCTTTGGTGGAAGAGATCAACATGGCTGAAAGTATCGAATCAGAGCTGGAAAACATCTTTAAAGATGTTCCACCTGATCTAGAGGATTCAGGGGAATTGAAAGAGTCTCTGAAATTTCCTCAGGAAAAGGAAAAACCTCCTAAACCCGAGCTCAAACCATTACCACCATCCCTGAAATATACATTTCTGGGAGAAGGTGATACTTTTCCAGTGATCATAAGCTCTGCTTTAAATCCACAGGAAGAGGAAGCACTAATTCAAGTGCTAAGGACACACAAGACAACTCTTGGGTGGTCCATAAGTGACCTTAAGGGCATAAGCCCAGCTAGATGCATGCACAAGATCTTATTGGAGGATAATGCTAAGCCAGTGGTTCAACCACAGAGGCGGCTAAATCCAGCCATGAAGGAAGTGGTGCAGAAAGAGGTCACCAAATTACTGGAGGCTAGGATTATTTATCCTATTTCTGATAGCCCCTGGGTAAGCCCTGTCCAAGTTGTCCCCAAAAAGGGAGGCATGACAGTGGTTCATAATGAAAAAAATGAACTGGTTCCTACAAGAACAGTTACAGGGTGGCGCATGTGTATTGACTACAGAAGGCTCAATACAGCCACCAGGAAGGATCATTTTCCTTTACCATTCATAGACCAGATGCTAGAGAGACTAGCAGGTCATGATTATTACTGCTTTTTGGACGGCTATTCAGGCTACAACCAAATTGCAGTAGATCCTCAGGATCAAGAGAAAGCAGCATTCACATGTCCATCTGGAGTATTTGCTTACAGAAGGATGCCATTTGGGCTGTGTAATGCACCTGCAACCTTTCAGAGATGCATGCTCTCTATTTTCTCTGATATGGTGAAAAAATTTCTAGAAGTCTTCATGGATGACTTCTCAGTATATGGAGACTCATTCAGCTCCTGTCTTGATCACCTGACACTAGTTTTGAAAAGATGCCAAGAGACCAACCTGGTTTTAAACTGGGAAAAATGTCACTTTATGGTGACTGAAGGGATTGTCCTTGGGCATAAAATTTCAAACAAGGGAATAGAGGTGGATCAAGCTAAAATAGAGGTAATTGAAAAATTACAGCCACCTGCCAATGTTAAGGGCATGCAGGATTCTACAGGAGGTTTATAAAGGATTTTTCAAAAATTGCAAAACCTCTAAGAAATCTGCTAGCTGCTGACATGCCATTTGTGTTTGACACAGAGTGCCTGCAGGCGTTTGAAACTCTAAAAGTTAAGCTGGTCACAGCACCAGTTATCTCTACACCAAACTGGATATTGCCATTCGAATTAATGTGTGATGCCAGTGATCATGCCATTAGTGCAGTACTGGGACAGAGGCATGACAAACTTCTGCATGTCATTTATTATGCTAGCCGTGTTTTAAATGATGCCCAGAAAAATTACACAACCACAGAAAAGGAATTGCTTGCAGTGGTCTATGCCATTGACAAGTTTAGATCATACTTAGTAGGATCAAAAGTGATTGTGTACACTGACCATGCTGCTCTTAAATATCTACTTACAAAGCAGGATTCAAAACCCAGGCTTATAAGATGGGTATTGCTTCTGCAAGAGTTTGATATAGAAATAAGAGACAGAAAAGGGACAGAAAACCAAGTGGCTGATCATCTGTCCCGAATAGAGCCAGTAGAAGGGGCACCCTCTCCCTCTATTGAAATCTCTGAAACCTTTTCGGATGAGCATTTGTTCACCATTCAGGAAACACCATGGTTTGCAGACATTGCAAACTATAAAGTTGCAAGGTTCATACCCAAGCCATACAGCAGGCAACAGAAAAAAAATTAATTTCTGATGCAAAGTACTACTTGTGGGATGAACCCTATCTCTTTAAGAGATGTGCAGATGGAATAATCCGTAGGTGTGTGCCTAGAGAAGAAGCACAGAGGATCCTATGGCATTGCCATGGATCACAATATGGAGGCCATTTCGGAGGTGAGCGAATAGCCACCAAGGTCCTCCAATGTGGTTTCTACTGGCCTACACTCTACAGAGATTCCCGAGAGTTTGTACGTAACTGTGACAGTTGCCAGAGAGCTGGTAATTTGCCTCATAGTTACGCCATGCCTCAACAAGGAATCTTGGAGATTGGATTATTTGATGTATGGGGAATTAATTTTATGGGGCCTTTCCCACCATCATACTCAAACACTTATATTCTGGTGGCAGTTGACTATGTATCAAAATGGGTAGAGGCCATTGCCACACCCACCAATGATACTAAAACAGTATTGAAGTTCCTCCAGAAACATATATTCAGCAGATTTGGTGTCCCTAGGGTACTAATCAGTGATGGGGGCACTCACTTCTGCAACAAACAGCTTTACTCCGTCATGGTCTGGTATGGGATTCACCACAAGGTGGCGACTCCATATCATCCACAGACAAATGGGCAAGCTGAAGTTTCTAACAGAGAACTGAAAAGAATCCTGGAACGGACTGTAAGTACCCGTAGAAAGGATTGGGCACGAAGCTTGGATGATGCTCTGTGGGCTTACAGAACAGCATTCAAGACTCCTATAGAGACCTCTCCGTACCAACTTGTGTATGGTAAGGCTTGTCACCTGCCCGTCGAACTGGAACATAAGGCCTACTGGGCAACCAGATTCCTAAACTTTGATGCCAAACTAGCTGGAGAAAAGAGATTGCTCCAGCTGAATGAGCTAGAGGAATTCAGATTCACTGCTTTCGAAAATGCCAAGCTTTATAAAGAGAAATAAAAAAGATGGCATGACAGAAAGCTATCTTATAGAATCTTTGAACCAGGACAAAAGGTTATGTTGTTTAACTCTAGGCTCAGGCTATTCCCCGGGAAACTGAAGTCCCGGTGGAGGGGACCATATCTGATTACAAGTGTATCACCATATGGTTATGTGGAGCTTCAAGACATTAACTCTGATAAGAAGTTCATTGTTAATGGACAGAGAATCAAGCATTATCTTGAAGGTAATATTGAGCAAGAATGCTCAAGGCTGAGGCTAGATTAAAAAGCTCAGCAAGGTCCAGCTAAAGACAATAAAGAAGCGCTTGCTGGGAGGCAACCCAGCCATTGGCATCACTTCCTCTAGCATTTTGCCCTATTCTTGATTTTATTTGTTTATATAAAGTTCATTGATACTAAGGTAAAGAGTCAATTGCATAAGTTTACAGGGTTACAGAAGGATTCAGCACACAAAACAGAGAAAAAGAGCTCACTGGTAAGAAAACGCCAGTAAGAGGCACAATTGGGCGTTCAACGCCCAAAAGAAGCATCCACTGGGCGTTGAACGCCAGTAAGGATAGCTACCTGGGCGTTAAACGCCAGAAAGAAGCATCTTCTGGACGTTGAACGCCAGAAAGAAGCTCCTTCTGGGCGTTTAACGCCAGATTTACAGCGTCCTAGGCGTTCAGAAAAACGCCCAGTGACAAAGGAGTTCCTGGCGTTCAACGCCAGAAAGAAGCAGCAACTGGGCGTTGAACGCCCAGGAGAAGCAGCAATTGGGCGTTAAACGCCCAAAACATGCAGCGTTTGGGCGTTTAACGCCAGGATGGTGGGGAGGAGGTAAATTCGTTTTTACTTCATATTTTTAATTTTAATTTTAATTTTCATTTTTTAATTCATGATTTCTTGCATAAACATGTTACAAACCCTAATTTCTAAGAACCCTAATTTCTAAAAACCCTACTTTAAAAATATCAAATATATCTTAATCTATAAACACAAATTCTTTTTCAATCCAATCCAACTCTTTTTCAAATTTTCCAAAACAAATCTATCTCTTTTCCTTCTAAAATCTTTTCAACTCATCAATATCTTTTTCAAATCTCCACATTATCTTTTTCAAAATCCAAATTTATCTTTTTCAAATATCTTTCATATCTTTTCAATTTTAAATCACATCTTTTCATATCATATTTTTTTAAATCATATCTTCTATCTTATCTTTTTAATATTTTCGAAAATCCCACCCCCTCCCTTTTTAAAACCACATTCGCCCCCCCCCCCCCCTCTCATCCACCATTCGACACAAGCTCTCATTCTACCCATCTCCTTTCTTTTCTTTTGCTTGAGGACAAGCAAACCTCTAAGTTTGGTGTGTTTATCCATGATCACTAAACCATACCCACTAAGATCATGGCTCCTAAAGGAAAACAACCCACTCCAAGAGGCAAGAAAGAGAGCATTCCAAAACCACTTTGGAATCAAGGGAGGTTCTTAACCAAAGAACATTCAGACCATTACTACAAAATAATGGGTCTAAGATCAGTGATCCCAGAAGTCAAGTTCGATCTGAAAGAAGATGAATATCCGGAGATCCAAGAGCAGATTCGAAACAGGAACTGGGAAGTCCTAGCTAATCCTGAAACGAAAGGGGGAAGGAATATGGTTCAGGAATTCTATGCTAATCTGTGACAAACAGACAGGCAGAGAATATCTGGAACTGCCCTCTATGACTATCGAACTTTGGTCAGAGGAAAGATTGTTCACATCCACCCTGACAAAATCAGGGAGATCTTTAAGCTACCTCAGCTGAAAGATGACCCAGACTCCTTCAATAGGAGAATGATGAGAACAAACAAGGGCCTGGATAAGATTCTAGAGGATATATGCATCCCTGGAGCCAGGTGGACCACCAGCAGCAAGGGTGTCCCAAATCAACTCAAGAGAGAAGATCTCAAACCAGTCGCCAGAGGTTGGCTGGACTTCATTGGGCGTTCTATATTACCCACAAGCAACCGTTCTGAAGTCACTGTTAAAAGAGCAGTGATGATCCATTGCATTATGTTGGGAAAGGAAGTAGAAGTTCATCAACTGATCCCATCTGAATTTTACATACTTGCTAACAAGAACTCTAAGGATGCCAGGTTGGCTTATCCAAGCTTAATCTCTATGCTTTGCAAAGATGCTGGAGTAAAGATGGGAATAACAGAGTATATCTCAGTGGAGCAACCAATCACCAAAATCACAATGGAAAAACAACAAGTGCAGGATGACCCCACCAAGAGGAGGGCGCAAGAATTCCTCCCGGAAGTCCCTCAATTTGAATATTGGGAACAGCTTGAAGCATCTATTACCAAGTTGCAAGAATCTATGGACCAGATAAAGGAAGAACAGCAAAATCAAAATAGTATGCTCTGCAAACTGCTCAGGGAACAAGAAAAGCAAGGGCGTGACTTAAAGGAACTGAAGCGTCAGAAGTTATCTCTTGAAGGACCAAACACTCCACAGACTAGAGGAACATCCACATCCGAAACTCAAGGTTGTTGAGCCCTAATCTTAGCCTTAACTCTGTGATAATTGTTCTTATTTGAGTTTTACCTTAGTAGTTATAGTAGTAATTAATAGTTATTTTATCTCCAATTAAGCTATAATTTATTTTTCTCATCATCATTAAACATGAATAAAATAGAAGATTTTCTTTAGGATAAGGAGGCAATATTTTTCGAGTTTTTAATACAAGAAATTCTAATTAATTACATGTGGTGGCAATGCTTTCTGCCTTCTGAATGAATGCCTGAACAAAGCATATGTCTTTGGAATTTGATGTTCTTGAATGTTAAATATGTTGGCTCTTGAAAGAATAATGAACATGAGACATGTTATTTATAATCTGAAAAATCATAAAAATGATTCTTGAAGCAAGAAAAAGCAGTGAATACAAAGCTTGCAAAAAAAAAAATACAAGCAGAAAAAGCCAATAGCCCTTAAAACCAAAAGGCAAGGGTAATAAAAAGGATCCAAGACTTTGAGAATCAGTGGATAGGAGGGCCTAAGGGAATCAAATCCTGGTCTAAGCGGCTAAACCAAGTTGTCCCTAACCATGTGCTTGTGGCGTGAAGGTGTCAAGTGAAAACTTGAGACTGGGCGGTTAAAGTCAAGGTCCAAAGCAAAAAGAAGAGTGTGCTTAAGAACCCTGGACACCTCTAATTGGGGACTTTAGCAAAGTTGAGTCACAATCTGAAAAGGTTCACTCAATTATGTGTCTGTGGCATTTATGTATCCGATGGTAATACTGGAAAACAAAGTGCTTAGGGCCACGGCCAAGACTCATAAAAGTAGCTGTGTTCAAGAATCAACATACTGAACTAGGAGAATCAATAACACTATCTGAATTCTAAGTTCCTATAGATGCCAATCATTCTGAGCTTCAATGGATAAAGTGAGATGCCAAAACTGTTCGGAAGCAAAAAGCTACTAGTCCTGCTCATTTAATTAGAATCTGAGCTTCACTCAAAAACTCTGAGATATTATTGCTTCTTGACTTATTTGTATTTTATTTTATTTGTCTAGTTGCTTGGGGACAAGCAACAGTTTAAGTTTGGTGTTGTGATGAGCGGATATTTTATACGCTTTTTGGAGTTAATTTCATATAGTTTTTAGTATGTTTTAGTTAGTTTTTAGTTTATTTTCATTAGTTTCTAGGAAAAATTCATATTTCTGGACTTTACTATGAGTTTGTGTGTTTTTCTATAATTTCAGGTATTTTCTGGCTGAAATTGAGGGAGCTGAGCAAAAATCTGATTCAGGCTGAAAAAGGACTGTTGATGCTGTTGGATCTTGACCTCTCTGCACTCGGAATGAAATTTCTGGAGCTACAAGAGTCCAATTGACGCGCTTCTAATTGGGTTGGAAAGTCGACATTCAGGGCTTTCCAGAAATATATAATAGTCCATACTTTTCTCAAGGATAGATGACATAAACTGGCGTTCAATGCCAGTTCCATGTTGCAGTCTGGCGTCCAGCGCCAGAAACAAGTTACAAGTTGGAGTTCAACGCCAGAAACAGGTTACAACCTGGCGTTGAACGCCCAAAACAGCCCAGGCACGTGAGAGGCTTTAGTCTCAGTCCCAGCACATACCAAGTGGGCCCCAGAAGTGGATTTCTGCACTATCTATCATAGTTTACTCATTTTCTGTAAACCTAGGTTACTAGTTTAGTATTTAAACAACTTTTAGAGATTTATTTTGGATCTCATGACATTTTAGATCTGAACTTTGTACTCTTTGACGGCATGAGTCTCTAAACTCCATTGTTGGGGGTGAGGAGCTCTGCTGTGTCTCGATGAATTAATGCAAGTATTTCTGTTTTCTATTCAATCACGCTTGTTCCTATCTAAGATGTTCATTCGCACCTCATTATGATGAATGTGATGATCTGTGACTTTCATCACCATTCTCAACCTATGAACGTGTGCCTGACAACCACTTCCGTTCTACATTAGATTGAATGAGTATCTCTTAGATTCCGTAATCGGAATCTCCGTGGTATAAGCTAGAATTCATTGGCAGCATCCTTGAGAATCCGGAAAGTCTAAACCTTGTCTGTGGTATTCCGAGTAGAATTCTGGGATTGGATGACTGTGACGACCTTCAAACTCGCGAGTGCTGGGCGTAGTGACAGACGCAAAAGGATAGCAAATCCTGTTCCGGTATGATCGAGAACCTACAGATGATTAGCCATGCGGTGACAGCGTACCTGGACCATTTTCACTGAGAGGAAGGATGGTAGCCATTGACAACGGTGATCCACCAACACACAGCTTGCCATAGGAGGAACGTGCGTGCGTGAAGAAGAAGATAGGGAGAAAGCAGAGATTCAAAAGACAAAGCATCTCCAAAACTCCAACATATTCTCATTTACTACATAACAAGTAACCTTTAATTCATGCTCTCTTGTTCATTTGCAAGTCAATTGATAACCACAAATTAATATCCTGACTAAGAGTTGCAAGATAACCATAGCTTGCTTCAAACTAACAATCTCCGTGGGATCGACCCTTACTCACGTAAGGTATTACTTGGACGACCCAGTACACTTGCTGGTTAGTTGTGCAGAATTACATAGTGTGAAGTAATTTTCGTGCACCATATACATTATGAGGTGAACAAACAGTTGAACATCTGTTATGGTTGGTAATCTTGTACTGCACTATCAAGCATCTGATTAATATATGCAATGATATACTGAGGCATATCGGGGTTACCTGCGATTAACTGGTTATGTTACACAGCCACAACCACCGCTACAACCACAGTCGTAGCCACAGCTTTTTATGCACCCATACCAGTACCCGTACACACAACCATCCACTGAGCCTGGACCCTCATTCTTTACGCAGTTATTCCCTGACTCACATTCACTACACATGCAGCCCTACCAAGTATATTATCGACTCTCTATGTCACAGCAGAGCAATCCTCAATTTGTCAGCTATATTGGTGGGGGCCTAAAACAGACATGTCGCAATGGGTAAATAATTTGTCCTTTGACCCTCACATCCTAGTCACAACCTCCTGAAGTTAACGAGCAGGCGCCATAGTCTAGTCAGCAATCGTCTTGAATAGCTCCGAATCAGTCGTCTGTGGATTAAAAACACGATATGGAGTGATTCGATCCAGAGTGTTACTAGAGGGATTGGTCGTAACCAGGGACGGATTTATACACATTGTAGTGGGGTAAGTGTTCCACTATAATTTAAAAAATTTTTTAGTAGTATATGATAATAATATTTATTTGCCCCCATTAAATTATCAAATTTTATCCCACAATAGTTTTTTACTCAATTTTGGTTCTTAATATTCAATTTAAGAATTTCATATTAGATGTTTATTAGAATGATCAATTGTCAATTTAAATGAGATTGGTGTTCTTTTTTATAAATTAACTCAAAAGATATTATTTATCTTTTTTTAAAATTAGTTTTAATTTTTTCTGTGCAACTATATTAATTGAAATAATTTTTTCAACTATGAATATCACTGAGAGTTGGCTTTTGATTGTATGAGAAGTGAATTTCTAAATAATTTTTTAGTGATATATATAAAAAAAAAGAGACATTTCGATTGTATTGTTAAAAAAAAAATTACTCAATTTTTTAAAAAATATCAAACCTAAAAAATAGAATTATAAATTATATATTATTATTTAAATTATTATTTTAGTATTTTAATTTGTAAATTATATATTTTAAAGACTAAATATATTTTACAATAACAAAATATAATTATAACAATAATTATGCTATATGTACATAAAAAGTAACTACCCATATAGAATATATATTGAAAATGAATTAAACAATAAATATATTTATACACAAATACATAATGGTTAAGAAATAATTTTATAGATAATTTTTATGTAACATAATATTTTTATTATAAAAATTATTAGAGTTTATTTATCTTGTGTCCTAAAGACACATATTAAGATTACAAATGGAGAATATTTTTATTGGAAATACAAAAAATTGAAATTTTTAATGTATTTATTTTACAGTTATTAAATGAAAATATTTAAAACCTTCCACTAATAATAAGCTTGTCATGTGTCCTTAGAACACATATTAGCTAAACCTAAATTATTATTATGTTATACATATTTTGTCCGCACTGATGTTAAAATTTTCTGGATCTGTCACTGGTCGTAATCATACAGTTGATTTTTCTCAAGTACAAGCACCAACGGCTAAGATTGATAATGACGACGAGGACGACAATGACGATGAGAGCGATGATGAGGATGACGATGTAGGTAATAGTGTAGGGAGCCACTCAGATAAAGACGTTCAAAACGTCTTTTTTTTAAAGATGTTTTCTAGTAATTAAAAATTAACATATAATTGATTAAACTGTGTTATTTTTGTCAAAATTAAGCCAGACAAATTAATTTAACCGAAAAAATAGTGAATCAAATCTTGAACTGGTCTAAATTAATATTATTTTTTATAAAAAATTACTACAATACCCTTATTATAGAAAATGACTAAAATACTCCTATTATATATATTAATTTTGATAATCATAAATTCTAGTCTTTTACTTCTCTGTTGTCATAAGGTTAGAATTTAGAGTTTTCAAAATTAATATATATATATATATATATATATATATATATATATATATATAAAATAAATTATTTTAGAATTTTTTATAATAAGAGTATTGTAGTCTTTTTTTATAAAAAAATAATATTAATTTAGATCAGTTCAAAATTTGATTCACTATTTTTTTAGTTAAATTAATTTGTATGACCTAATTTTGATAAAAATAATACAGTTTAATCGATTATATGCATTTAATTTTAATTACTAAAAAATATTTTTAAAAAAATATATTTTAAACATCTTTATCTGAGTGGTTAATAGTGTGTTAGTTTATTTATTATTGCTTATTGTTAATGTTTGTTCTACTAAAATAGTGTATTTATTATTATGGTTGTTGATGTTATATAACTGGTACATTAAGAAGATGCAGATAGAGTGGAAGATGTGAAAAGTTTTTTATACTCCAGATGTCCATAATAAATAATATAACTTGAGGATTTACCCACTCGTAGAACCACAACTTCACAAATACACATATCTCTTTCATAATTTAAAAAACTAATTAAAAAATATAAATTTATGAAAAAAATATTTAGTAACTAAATTTTATAATTGTTGTTTACTTATTATTGTAAGATTGCTTTTGTAATTTTTATAAACACCAAATTAATTACTGAGAACTTTCAAATTCTATGCCCTAAAGAATTTGGTTAACAGAACCTTAACTTATTTACATACGTGCAATCTATATTTTTTTAATAACTCAAGTCATCATTTTGCAACTTAATCATTGAACTTAATGTTGTGTCAAGATAAACAGATATAAAATAAATATTATTCAGTTATATTATTTTTTAATAAAAAATACAATACACTTTTCGTCTATTGTATATTTAATATTAAAATATACAATAAATTCTCTATATGTTATTTTTTTAAATATTAAATGTACAATATATCTCATGTATATTGTATTTTGATATATTTAGAAAATACAATACGCTCCAGCGTAGTGCTAAAGATAAATTAAAAAAATTCTGCTACTGCAACTTACCCTCTTGAATTATTCTGCTCCTTAAATTTTAAAAAAACTCCATATATAAAATCTAATAAATAAAGTATTATACCAAAGTTTACTCAATATTTTAAAAAATTAGCCTACCTTGAGTGCTAGGCTAATTTTTTTTATATTGTATAAATATATGTGTAATACATTGTTATGGAAAGATTAGGTGTTTTTTTTATATGGTGTTTTATTTAAATCGGACGGTCCGATTTGTTTGAAAAAAAAAAGTAAAGTACAAATCGGAGGGTCCGATTTGTTTGATTAAAAAAAACTACAAATCGCATGGTCCGTTTTGTATTTTTTATTTTTTTTTTATTTTTTTAAATAGAAATCGGACGGTCCGATTTCAACAGTAAAATTTTTTTTATTTTTAAAAACACAAATCGGACCATCTGATTTGTGATTGTTGATTTTAAAAATGAAACAAATGGGAGGGACCGATTTGTTCACACCATAGCAAAGAAAAACTCATCTCTTCTCCCATCATTGTGAGATGCACTCAACTCTTTCCCACACAAAAAATAATAAGCGTGAGTGCTATACACGTACCATGGAACGGAACCATATGGGTTAAGCTCGGTTAGTACTTAACAGCAAAAGTTATAGACATACATAACGTCTTGACAAACAGAAAAACTAATTCAACTAGATTAGATCATTCAAATATGGATCAACATTATAGCCAGCATATCAAAATAGAAAAGAACAAAGAAACAAACAAGTACATTTATTAGAAAAGAAGAACGAGAGCCACCGATCAATCATAAAAAATTTAAAGAAAAAGCTTTAGAAAAGACCCCATTTAAGAGAGCTTGATTTACATCACAACAATTTGTTTTTCACTATTAAAGTATAATACAGCCGACAAACAACAAATAAAAAAAAATACGTAAAAATAAGAAAGGGGCAATCAACTAAATACTTTTTTATTTTAATATTAGATTCATAGTGCTATTTTTTAATAATGCGTGAAATTTGCCAATTTGGTATGTTTTTTTTATACGAAGATTATAAATTTGACCCTCTAATTTATAAAGTTTAACTTTTTTTTTTTAATTTTTAAAATACAAAATTGATCATTTAATTTGTGAACTTACCTATACACAAATCTAATCTTTTGATTTATGAACTTTAATTTTTAAAAATTTTTAAAATACAAAATCGACCCTCCAATTTGTGAGCTTGTACAAAATCGACTTTTCGATTTGTAAACTTACACAAATCTAACTCTCTGATTTATAAACTTTAATTTTTTAAAATTTTTAAAACACAAATCAAATTCTCCGATTTATTATTATCTCCGTACTAAATTAAAACACACCACTTTTTTATAACCGAAAATAATACAACAATAATTTTCATAAAAAAGAAAATCAGCCATCAACTAAGTCATCAATTAGATCACATAAAGTGATTATTCTATTCTGATGATGAGGGAATCCATCTTTGCACCCACTTCCCTTTTGTTTGAATTGAGCAGTAAGGGAATATCTCATGCCTTTAGACAAAGCTTTAACAAGAAAAAGTTGTTCTAAGTAATGATGACACTACTGGATGTGGAGAATCCCTAGCAATGACGTGATCATCTTTGATTATTATGGTCAAAGGGATTTTTATTTTTTCTTTTTTTAAAAAGAAACTAAAAACAACATAATTGGGACACACTGAGCTGGGTTTTGTACTTCATAGGACCAACAATGCTGAAACTAATGATGATGAATGGTGTCCCCCTCGCATATTGATATTGCCTCAATCATTTCATGTTTTCTTAATCATAACTTTTTTATTAACCTTCTCATCCTTCTTTTACCAATTAGTACTCATTATATTTGCGCATAGATTTTTGGAATTTCACTGAGAATCAGAATTCATGTGTTACAGTGTTAGTGTTACATTGCATGAATATGAATTGCTCACTTCCTTGCACAAAAATCTTCATCTATACCCGAGTAACTTTCTACAAATTTCTATATGGATCAACGATTTTATCATGCCTCAAACATATTCACTATGATAATCTAGTAATATAGATTTGAATATGATGTTATATTGAAATTCTCTACTAAATTTTCAGTTTACACTGTTAGATTATCTTACTGTGTTATAATATGCATTAATTTAAACTTAGTAAATTTAAGTCACTCTTCTCTAATCAATGCATTATGAATGTACTAAAAACTAGGACACAAGGGTCATAAGGATATGAAAATTTTGGAATTTTTTACTAGTGAAATGCTGAAATGCAAAAGACTTGAAAAATAAACCGCCAATTTTTTTTTCGCCTAGACCACCAACAACCCCTTCATGTACTATTGTTCACGATTTACTAATAATAATAATTAAAAAAAGGAAGCTTGAAATTTCACTTAACAGGTAATTAATTAAAAGAAGGGGAAGAGTATGTCTATGCATCTGTCCAAGCAGCAAAAACCGGCATCTGAGGCAAAGAAAGCACCGGAATAGTTGCCGCGGCTGCCAATAGCTTGGTAGAAGCTACTCCTCCGGCAGAGAGCATTGGCAAGCTTGTCCTGTTTTCAGGGCTACCTTCTCTTGAGCTGTTCAAGCTTGTTGCAAGCGAAGAAGGATTCGATGCATGCGCATTATGCAAATGCGCATAAATCTTGCTCGGATCCTCCACTTCTTGAAAAAACATATTGTCTATTGCCTCCAGTCTTGGCTGGCTCTGGCTGATTTGCATTAGAATCGATTCTTGGCTTTGGTTATCAAGGTTGTTACTAAACTCACCGGCTCTGCCAACAAGAACCTCTTTGTTCCGCCGTGCTAGCTCACTGCTTAGAAGGTTGTTGCTTGCCATGATTTTTTCGACATCATATCTTGTTATGTCAAAGTTTGTTACGGCATTAACCCCTCTGAATTTTATGGCTGCAATATCATAAGCTTCTGCTGCTTCCTCTTGTGTGCCTAAGAAGTTTTCATTTCAAATAAGAGCAATGATTATTAGCATTTTCTACTATCATTGGAACATGTTTCTTTCTTTTATTCTTTTTTTTTCTTTTATGTTTTTTCCATCTTTGGTCAGAAACATTGAATCATGGTATTTTCAGTGAACATTGCAGATTCTATGTGATGATTGTCTTTCATCCGTACAACTAACAGCCTTAGACAAAAGCTGTTTCCATGAATAAAAGTACTTTACAATATTAGATTTTCTCATGGATCACAATCAGAGGCTAATAATAAGTTTTTAAATTCATGTAAAACACATAAAAAAAGTCAATAAAATAAACCAATAATTAGTGGTATATTAAGAAACTATCAAAATTACTCA